>NC_056733.1:1400297500-1400597500 GCF_019279795.1 Protopterus annectens
GGGTGATATATTATGGAAGCTGTTTGATGGTTTGACATTGCATAGGGGAGAAGTTGTAGAAGTACTAGCTGTGGGGTGAAGTGTAGATTTGGGGGAGGTAATAAGAATTAGTATGCTAAGGGCAAGAGTTAGAAACAGATTGAGGAAAGTGGAGTATGTATGACGTGTCATACTTGTAAAATGGATTTAGAAAGGTTTTGGAGTGTGGAAGGTACTGCTATGGGGGAGACTGGGGAAGAGAGAGGTGAAGACTCTCGAGGAGGGGGAGGGTACAGTCAGAAATGGACTGTGTAAGCGGGTGAAAGCTAATTAGAGGGGGTGGAATTACTGCTAAGTATAAATCTGGGGGGGTGCAGGAGTGGGTGGAAAAAGGGATAGGGTAGGGGTGTGGAGTGAGCCCGAAGGGCAAACAGAGCGGGCAGAGCCAGCCCAACAGCTGCTGAGAAATAAAATTATCAGTGAGACTAGGAACTGAAACTGTGGAATGGTAAATAAGTGAGAGCTGTGACTGCCAGTTTTCAGGGGTGCTTCTGTTATTACAGCAGCAGTGTGCTATGCTTTGTAAGCAGCACTTTTGGCTGGGAGATACTTATTCAATTAGAGTCTCTGTTGGGAAAACAGCTTGACTGAGCCTTGTTAGTACATGGAATAGCTTCAAAGAGTGGTATTTTATTGCCACCTAATGGCAGAAAGTGAGCTAGGCAAGGAGTGGAAAAAAGGGGGGACACTATAAGCTGCTGTCCCTGCAAGTGTGTGCACGCCACTTAATATAGGTAGTACTATGCCAATAAACTGAAGTTGTTCACAGTTATTACAACACAGACTCCTCAGAGGTGACCCCTGTCTGGCATACAAAGCAATCTCAGACCTCACTTTGATAGGACTGCTACATATCCGCCAGTCAAGCTCCACTCGAGTAACCTGCATGTGCGACTTCAACCTAGTCTGTGACATCAACAGGACTTGTTGTTGGGACAGATTTGTGTCCCAGAGACTCCTTCTGTGGAACAGGCACCCACTCCACAACAAGCAAAGTAACCTCATTAATACTTTTTAAGCACAACCTGGATAACTGGATGGGGAACAGAAAATACACTCCTGGGATTCCACCAGTGTCTCTGCTGGACAGGGGCATCGGGTGCTGACTTGTCGGAATATGGGCTAAATTCTTGTCGGAACATGGGCTAAATTCTTGGCTAGGCTTGTAAGGGCCTGAGGGCCAAGCCTAGTAACTTCCTATGATCCTATAAAAGCACCTACATTAGCTTAACAGTAGGTTTCAATTCTTATACTGTAGGCTCTGTACGTCCTTATTTGAGTGGGAAGTACAACAGGCAGTGAGGTGAATGGTACCAGCTGGGGGGGGGGGGGTGGACCTGGGGTGAGCGAGCAGCACTTTAGACTGAAAAAAAGGGAGTTCAAAAGGAAGCCTTGCGACTTACATGGATTAAAAAAAGAGGGTAGTGTGAGCACTGTGGCAAAGCCATTCAGGAAGTAAATCTCATGATAGGATGGAAAGAAGCAGGCAAATCAAGTGGTACTTGACATCAAGGATGTGTAGGTAGCTACACAGTAGCACTGTAACTTAAATATTCTGCTATAGAAAGTAATATGCATGTCAGACAATCTATGAGGATGAAATGGAAAGGAAATGCAGAATAACATTAGGGAAGAGGCATCAATCACAATGCCAGCAAGAGTACAGGAGGTTTCAACCCAACAAACCTAAAGATTTACCAATGTTCTTCATGGCAAGGGAGGAACCATAGTAAGAACTATTATGCTGGAATGGTAGCACAAACAGGAGAATGCACAAAGGCTTGCCAGTATGGAGGAAATTCTTCAGGTAGAGAGGCAAAAGAGAGATGAAAATGAATATAGTTTTATATATAGTTACATATTTTACAGTAAATGGGATTCACACAGTCGAGAGAACTAAACTGGGAACAGTTTTAAAGGATTTACATCTAGTACAAGTCATCAGGAACAAGGGTAAGGAAGTAGCCATTAATACAGGTTACTAAACAAACTGAAGCAATAGAGAATGTATTCAAGAAGTGAAAGACGGAGGCATTACCTATGTAAGTAAATTAAAAACAGGAGAGGATAAAGGGAAGAGAATCAATACATCATCATAAAATGGTTATAATAATGTCTTGGAACATTAACAGACTGTTGCTTAAACACACATTTAAAAGTGTGGCGCAAACTGTCACACTACAGGAACACACCACAAATGTGGAACATACAGCATTAATTAAGAAAAGTGGAAGACAAGGAATTGCTGCGTAATGGGTGGGAGGACTGAAAAACGGGTAGCAATCCTAATGCAAAGAAATGTGGGAGTAATGACAGAGGAAGATGATGATGCGGCTAGGCAATACATAATGGCAAGAAGATACTGGGGAGGAAGAAGAATCTTGCTGACAGATATTTACCTTCCACCTAAAATAAAGATGCTAGAGATTAGACACCATCACACCATCATCATCATCATCCTCCCCCTTTTCTACATGGGATTGGGGTATTGTGTCAACTGTTGTAATCTCTCTCTATTCAATTCCACCCTCTTGCCTTCTTTGACACTCATGCCTGACTGCTGCAGGTCTTCTTTCACACAATCCACCCCCCACCTCTTTGATGGATGCCCTTGTTTCCTTTTGCCTTCCACTTGTCTGTCCCAAATCATCTTCACTAGATTATCTTCTCCTTTTCTGTACATGAGCCCAAACCATTGTAATCTGCTCTCTTTGACCTATTCTGCAACTGGAGCTCCTTTGGCTTCTGCTATCTTATGCCCTCATTTCTTCATCTATCCCATAGTGTGCATCCTATCACCTGTCTCAGGCACTTAATCTCCATCACCTCTAGCTTCCTCAACTGTTCTGCCTTTACTGCCCAGAAGACATGGGACAGGAGTTTGATACCTCTGTAATGGAAGGTATGGAAGACATATGTGCAGCTGCAACTTGGGCTACTCCACATACCTTTATCACCCATTACAAATTAGACAGGGACTCCAGGGGAAGAGCATTCTTTGGCTCTATGGTGCTCAGGAATATCCTTCCTTCCTTAGGGCAGCCCAGGATCTAAAGTAGCTGGGGGCTCTGTCCCATCAATCAAGAATGAATGAAGATTGACAACATCAGATAAAGAAGTTACATTCTTACCATAACGTTCCATCTGTGTTGATCTTCATTCATTCTTGACATCCCATCCTCCTGCACCCTTCAAAAGACCCCTGGAGGTTTGGACCTAGTTCTGGGATATTACAGGGTTATACCTTAGACAGGGCTTCTGTATTTTCTTAACTACTACGCAAACTTGATCTGAGGAAATGGGAAGAGAGGCATTGTGGGTAGAGCCTTAGCTCGAGAGTTTTTGGCTGGCACAAGCTATGTATTACAGCCGAGTCAGTTCCAAGAGGACGGAACCAAACTCAGCAGTCAAAAATGAATGAAGATTGACAACATCAGATACTATATTTTATCTGAAATAAACCAAAAGTATCCAAACAACTTGAATGATGTTTGTGGAATGCTCATCTTAACATATTCCAATTACTTACATCTCTATCATGTCCTACTTAATGTTTTGTTTATTACAGTTTACCTTCATGTCTGTGTATTGCACACGGGCGAACAGCAATTGTCCGAAAGGCAGTTTGCAAACGCCGAATGGAAAAAGGTTCGAATGTGCAATGAGCGAATGCACAGTGACATTCGCTCATAGCACATTCGCCATTTTGGGGCGGACTGCACTACAGTGAGGATCGGAAAATGGTCCCTTTCCCGACTGTAGTGTGATCTCGGAGTTAGAATATTAAAGTAGGGGGTGCAGCCCCACATAAGGTGCAGGGGGCTCCCCTGCTTTACACTTCATTAGATTTTTTTTTTCGACATTAATGTTCGAAAATCAGCTAATCTACTTTTCAATTTGCTTATCTTTGAACATTTAAAACTGTCACTGTCTTCATTTTCGTGGTCACGATTTGAATCACACCACTGTGATTCGGCTTTGTAAAGGTAAACCGTTTATTACAGCTTTGGTTTTATCTACACGTTGTTCCATGTGTGTACAAACCTGTATAAACTGCCCAACAGTAGTAGCCAATCTCCTGGAAAGAGCTAGTCTCGGAGCTAAAGAACATTTATTTATCTTTATTTATTGTTTTTGTTTACCTAGAAAGTCCAACTGGGCACAAGTCCCAGTTTCAGTGGAGCCCTGGGGAGTAATGCAGTATTTGCATAAAGTGCTTGAACCTTTGTCGTTTTATTATTAGTACTATAAAGACTACAAGACAGATATTTCACTGCATTATCTTTATTTAGTTTATGTCAGCACTTAAGCAGGCACCAAACATTTGTTACATTAAAAGATAATCAAACATTACTAAGCCCAGCATACACGGAACATGGATAAAGTGTGAAAATTACAACATCATGCTCTGGTAGAGTTTTTAGTCAAATCTAAAACAGAAGCTGCTGTTATTTATTTATTTATTTTTTACATTTGTTGATTGGGATAGTCCGACTGGATATATGTCCATTTTCAGCAAAGGCCCAGGGAGAAAAGCTCCAAGATAATAATACACATTGAACATTTAGTAAATGTTAGTTTCAAGCAGATTACAGTCATAAGCAATACCAGCATTTAGCACATATAGTACTAACTTATTATAAAACATTACAAAACATAACATTATTTTCAAAGTTTTATATGCATAACATTACATTCAGGTTTAAGACACACTGAGCAGCAGTTATACAATTGACCCTTCCTGAAATGATGTGGTAGAAAAAAGTTAGAAGCAGTTGAAGGGAAGGTACTTAAGTAATAGAGAGGTCACTATTCGGGGTTAGTGCAAGGACATAACCAATGAGTTCTGAAGTATTTCTTGAGTTTGTTTTGAATCGAGTTAGTGAGGGTTCTAGGGTCAAGTCAGCTCCATGTTTTTCCAACAGAGTTGGCAAACAGAGAGTCCCCAGCTGAGTAGTTGGATTTGTATGTTTGAACTAGGAGTCTACTGGCTGATCGCAGTGGCCGGGTGCTGGTGTAGGGGCTGATAATATTTTTAGTACAGGTGTATTTTCTGGTTAGTAAATGACTTTATGTGCCACTATTAGCTGGTTGAACTGCAGTAGGCTAGGCAGTTCAAGCCATCCTAGGTGATTTAGGCCGTGACAGTGGTGTGTCCGGTAGGCTGTGCCAGTAGCAAACCTGGCAATGTGGTTATAGCAGTAAAGATCTGTTTTGTTTAAGTCAGAGGTGAGGCATAGAGAAGAGTTGATAGTAGATGGGAATGGGCAACTGCAGTTCTAGCAAGTTGGGTAAGAAAAGGTTTGATTCTGTAAAGAAAGCCAAGTTTTTTTTAATGGTTTTGATATTTTAACTGATATGCACATCTAACTTCAGGTTGTTGTCAACTATGACACCCAGTAGGTTAGCTTGGGCTTCTGGGGAGATGATAGTGTCATTGTTAGCGATTATGTTGAAGGATGGCAGGGGGGTCCTGCGTGTGGGGGGGGGGGAGAAGAGGAGCAGCTTAGTTTTGTTGGGGTTTAGGATTAGATGTTGACTGGAGAGCCATTTTTCCACTGTACTGAAGGTATTTTGGGTTAATGTGAATAAAACAGCTAGTGAGGTGTCAGAAAAAATCAAGGTGGAGTCATCCACATATTGAATGCAGGGATAACTGAATGAAGGTCATTGATAAAGATGGAGAAAAAAAGGTGTCCTAGTATCAAGCCCCGGGGGACTCCTAATGTGATGGATAGGCGAGATGATAGTTTGTCCTGTCATAGGACTGCCTGTTGCCTGCCCTGCAGGTAGGATTGAAACCACTGGAGTGCATGGCTGTTTAAGGAGAAGGCCTTCAAGGTATTTATAAGCATTTTGTGGTCAACCATGTCAAAAGCCTTGGACAGATCTAGAAAGAGTGCTGAAGATAGTTTGTTATTATAGCGGTTGTGGTTAATGAAGTTAGAGAAAGAGAGGAGGACCATGCTGAAAGTTGGACAACAGCTTGTTCTGTGTGAGGTAGTGCATGAGCCGTATGTGTACACACTTCTCCATAATTTTAGCTAGAGGCGACAGAACAGCTATGGGTCTAAAGTTTGACAGTTCAGTGGAAGTGCCTCCTTTATGGAGAGGTATGACATGGGAGATTTTCCATATAGTGGGTACAGTAGCTTCAGATATAGCTCTGTTGATCAAGATTGAGATGGGGTATGCTATGACGTCAGCAGCTGTTTGCAGATAGAATGCTGGGAGGAGGTCCGCAGCCAGGGTGGTGGGTCTTAGTTTCTTAAGTAGGGCATGAATAAGTTGAGTAGGAACAGGTTTGGAAGGTAAAGTATGTTTGGGTACTGGGTGTGGCTGCATTAGAATTAGAGCCATTGGGAGAGAGTTGGCTGGCTAGAGACTGGATAGTCTCAGTGAAGAAGCTGTTGAAGTTATTAGCAATGTCTACTGGGGATTTTTATTGGGAAGCTGAGGGGGTGGAGTGGCGGTTCGGCCTGGGTGGAGTAGTTTGTTTATTCCTGCTCAGAACGTTTGAGGTTTGTTTTGGAGTTTTTGCAGTAGATGGTAGTAGTAGGACTTTTTGTCTAAGGTTATGGAATTTTTGGTGTCATTCCTTAGCTGTCTGAATCTTAGTTGATCAAGCGGGGCTTTTGTTTTTCGGTAGGTGGCCCATGCTTTGTTTCTGAGTGAAGTTTTGGTATTGGTATCTTTAGAAAGCCTTGGTGCAAAATTAACTTTGGTTCTAATAGACTGGCTGGGAGCATGGGAGTTAAGAATAGCAAGGAATTTGATGTTAAAGTATGCTATTGCTTCATCTAGCGGGAGACTTTTTAGTACTGACTAGTTGCATGCCTTAATTTCATTTTGAAACTTGGTGAGAATAAAATTCTTGTTGTTTCTTAATGTTCTATAGGTGGGTTGATAGGAGCAGTCTACTTTAAGCTTGATTACATAGGTGAGACAGTGGTCACTTAGGTCATCAGGCAAAGTGCCTGATTTATAGGATTGAAGATGGGTATTGACGAGTATCCAGTCTACGGTACTTTCCTTGTTACTGGGTTTTCCTGTCCTGGTGGGGGAGGTTATGATTTGAGTAAATCCATAGAGGTTTATGTGGGTTGTGGGGGTTTCTAAGAGCAAGTGTTTCAGTCAATGTTGAAATCCCCAAGAACAATTGTTTCTTGGGGGTACTTATTGGATAACCAACATAAGAAGTCTTCCAAGGTTTCTGTGTTCCTCCCTGGGGGAATGAAGACACAGACAATGTTTCCATTTTTGTTTTTATTAATGTGTAGTTTTGAGATAAGGATTTCAGCATTATTGAACTGGGGGTGATTGTTGAGTGTCTATGCTGACAGATAGGGTGGACTTGTAAAGTATGGCCACCCCACCACCCTTTCTGGTGGTACTTTCTAGTCGAAACATATTGTACCTGGTGGCAGAATCTCATGGTCCTTGGTGGCAGACTTTAGCCACATTTCTGATAGGCATAATATATCTGGGAAATGAACAGCTAAGAGGGCATGCAGGTGCTGAGTTTTGTTATTTATGCTCCTAATGTTTAAATGGCTGGCTAGCAGTGCGTTAGGAGGTCTGTTTGTTGGAGCTATGGTGGTAGGGGATATAGTAGGGGGATTAGGGTCAACAGGTGGGGATGGACCAGGGTTTAAGTGGATGTCGCCATCCTTTGTGAGGTTGTAGTGTATCCTGAGAGTATGAGTTTTAAGATTTTGAATAAAGTTTTGTAATAGTGTCTAGTTTTAGGACTAATGTAACTAGGTCTAGTAAGATGGTAGTATTTAGGGGTTAAGGGGGTAAGCATGAGGCAGGTGAGTAAGGGTGCATTATTATCTGTTGTAGATGGGATGGATGTTTGGAATTTAGGGTAGTGGAAACCTGGGTGACCCTGACATTCGTAGGCAGTTAGGAGATATGGGATGAGTAACAGGGGTAGAAGTAGAGTTAAGACTATTTTTGGTGATAGCATAGCTACTGAATGAGACTTGAAACTTAGGCAAAAGGAAGAGCAGAGTTAGAGGACTGGTGGTATAAGGCTGAGGGTGGTGCTGTTGAGTGACAAGTTGTTACTGATTGGTTTAAAAAAGTGGGGTGTGGTCTAGTACCAATAAGTGCAGCAGCACCAGGGGCGGGAAGGATTTGTGGGCAGAGTAGGGTGTGAAGCGAGGGCAAGCAGAGCAGGGATGAACCAATGCCTGTACTAAGTTTTAGCAGTTTAACCTGTTTGAGGAAGAGGGGGGGGTGGGGGAAAAGAGAAGGCAGTAGGAGTGGTTAGAGGGATACCTTGATTGATTAAAAAGGGGATAAATAGTAGGGCATATAATAGATTGCATGACAACTATAAGAATCAATTAGGGAGGTTAGAAAATATTGGGAAGAGAGTCTGGAAAGGTAATTTAAAAGGGAAAAGAATTGGAGGCAGAGCCAATCATGGTCATATGAGGCCCTATGCAGAGTATGGGCTAAGGACCCCCTCCTCCCTGCAACCATTCCAGTGTCCCATTACTTGGCTGTCTCTCTCTCCAATTACCATAAATACTATTTAAACCTGTCAGTGTGCATATTATTTTCTTTTTTACTTTTACAATGTTTATAGAGATTTTATTTAAAACCTTTATTTCAAATGTTATAGCACAAACACTGATGGCTTTTTGCTAAAGAAACCAAAAAAGAATAGTCTCACACTGAAAATACTCTTAGCATGAGCAGAAGTACACTTTTCTTCCCCTGAAACTCAAATTCACTGAAAATGGATCAGGCCAGTGGCAGATTGTGGGTGTGTGCATTTATATCCAGAGGCATCCCCCAAATCCAGTAATTATAGCTACATTGTTGTCTACATCTTTCTCAGATGTTGGTGTCAAAAAATTAACAATAATAATAATGGTCACATATTTCGAATTTGTTCCACAAAAACACACAATAGCCAAGTATTCCAGCTTAAATTTCTGTCACTCTCAGATTAAATTTCTGTCACTGTCATTATCATACACATAAGCACACATCCTGCAAAACCAGACTACTGATTGTTTAAAAATTACCAGATGATAAAAGCATAAGGTACTTTTCCCCCACAGAGAGCCCGCACCCCCATCAGCAGTTATAACCACTTTGTTGACGCTGTACACCTATTATTGTTGAGAAACAAACCATGTATGTTATCGGTAGCTTTGAATGAGCTACATGAAATTGTATGAATATCACTAGCATCAAACCATAAGATCCAGCATGTGTAGCACACATTTTAAACAGAATACTATTTATAAGAACATAACAAATATCAACCACTTGATAAAATATGCTAATTAATATATATATATATATGTATATATATATATATATATATATATGTATATATATATATATATATATATATATATATATATATATATATATATATATATACATACATATATACATACAATCTCTGCAGAAGTAAAAGTTATCTAAATAATTCCACATAAATAGAACTATTACTAATGCAGAGGTTGCTGCTGGCAAACAGCTTTGCATTTAAGTGCTTCAACAACAACTGCAGTGCCTGCTACCCTCTAAGAATAAATTGCCTATGTTGCATTAAAAAATAGCAAGCTGGTGATATTGCTATAACATTTCCTGAACTAGATCAGTTATGCAACAGGAAATTTCGGGCAAACAAGGACAACAGGTTCATAGTTCCTAGGCATTCAGTCTTGGAGATCATTAAGGAACCTAACACAAATTCCTAATTGCACCAAAGCATTGTCTGGTTAAATAACTTGTGCAATGTCACACAGGAAGTAAATAAAGATGGAAAGATTCAAACCCTGCACCCTTGTCACAGGAAGCAGCTTATTAACACATTAGAGCTCTACTCCTCTGTGTTAACTGCAAGACTAATAGTTTTTCACTAAACACAGAAATCCTTTACAATTCGATCTTGTATGGAAGATTTTACTACAATAATATGCAACAATGACTACATTAGGGATGCTGAAGATATGGAAGTTATGTACTTACCATAATGATAGATCCATGTTGTCTTATTTTCATCTAGTTCAATGTGTGGGTTATTGAATCCAACCTCTGTGCTTTATAATAATAGGGTATGGATCAGAGATGTCTGCCGCCTTCCCTACCCACACTTCCCTCCTCCTAACTAATTTACCTCAGATTGAGTTTGCTAACCAATTCCGTAATGTCTCTAATAATTAGAAAAGGAGTCCACAACATTGTCCACTATGAAATAAAAAGTGGAATAGGTAAGCAGACAGGGTCAAGACAAGGTCTGATCGAGCTACAGATGATGTAAAAAAACGACAATTTGGAAAGGTGAAGGAGGGAGGAATGTTCAAATGGATGAAAAGAGGTCAACACGGAACTATTGTTAGGGTAATTACATAGTTTCCATATCTGATGATGTCTATTTTCAGCCAATTCAACATGTGGAAGAGATTCTCAAGCTGCCTGAAAGAACTGGGTGGACTCAAGGAAGGACATTCCTGAGAATGGCAGAGTCAACAGATGTGCAAGCTGTAGATTGCACATCCGATTTGTAATGAGATACAAAAGTGTGAGCTGTTGACAAAGTTGCTACTGCTCACATGTCAATAACAGTAATTCTTTTTGCAAATGCTGTTTAAGTGGCCATTGCTCAGGTGGGTGAGTCCTAGGTTTAGAATGTAAAACCAACTCTCTTGTCTTATAAACAAAGGAAATACAATCTGTTAGCCACCTAGAAAGTGTGACTTTTGATGCACATTGTCCTAGTTTTGTCTTGGAAAAGGAGACAAGGAGCTGGTCTGATTTTCTAAAGTCTTGTATGATGCAAATAAAATCTGAGTTGCCCATGGAGATTGTGTTCGTCCTTGGTACCAAGGTTTGGGAAGAATACAGGCAAATCAATTTGTTGATTTAAACATGTTTTTGATACCACCCTTTGGATGGAAGGCAAGATTTGTTCACAATGAAGTTCTATTCCTGTGGGAAATAAGGAAGGATGACTTGCATGAAATTGCCTGCAGTTTTGAAACTTGTCTTGAAGTGGCAGCAATCAGAGAAATTGTTTTCCAAGAGAAAAAAATTAAATCTGCTAATACTACAGGGTTCAAAAGGTTTTTCTGTCAATGACTGTAGCAAGACTAACATCCCATGGTGGAACTGGATCTCGAATAGATGATCTCAGTAAGAACACTCACTTAAGGAAAGCTTTGGCCACCCACGTGATGCAATAGACAAATTATTATATTCTATGTGAAAATTTGAGATGGCATCCACCTGGACTTCTGTAATAGAGTGATTAGAACCTTGCAGAAAAAGTTCAGAAAGAAAATTCAGTATTCCTGGGACAGGGGCAGAGAAAGGGTCTAAATTCTCTGAGGATGCTCAAATGAAAAAACAAATGGAAAAGATTTTCTAAGTCCTTTTGGTTGATTCTTTCTGAGAAGAGATTATGTGGATTACTGGAGCTGGAAACCTGGTATCTCTGGCTATCATTGAAATTGGGGAAATGCAGTTAGTTTCAGGGACTAAAGATTTGGTAGAGGCATCACAGATGGATAACTAAGTAGAATCAGAATGGGATCCAGTATCTATGACGGGTGTAGTAGGTGAGGACAAAAGATGGAAAACTATACCTGCACAGGCCAAAAGGGGACAATGAGGATTACCGTGTTCTTGCACCTAATGGGTCTCAGAATGAAGTTTGTGAGTAGGGGAATTGGTGATAAGGTGTAAAAGGAGACCCAGGGGGCCAAAAGTGGATTAGATCATCTTTCAGTGATTGTCCCTGTGGAGGAATGATGGCAAAGCAACTGCTGCATTTGTACTTGAGGTAGGAGGCAAAGAGGTTGCAGAAAAGTTTGGCTCCAGCAGCTGAAGATCTCTGTTGCCACTGTTTGCTTGAAAGACCATTCGTGAGGTAATAGGGTAGTCCTTGCTCAACCTATCTGCTAGTATATTGGACATCCCAGAAATCTGCACTGTTACTAGAAAGCGGGTGAAGACATCGCCTACTGCCAGATTTCCATGGCCTCTAGGCAAAGAATGTATGAACATACATGGTTCCACCTTGCTTGCTGATGTAACAGACCACTGACATATTGCTTGTGTAAAAGTAAATCACACCACTGGGTAGGAGGTCCTGAAACAACAAGACTGCTCTCATCTCCAAGACACTGATGTGAGGTTTGGCCTCCACTTATGACCACATCTCTTGAACTGTCTTTCCTTTGAAATGCCCCCCCCCCCCATCCTAGAAGGGAGACATCCATGGTGACTGTTGCCTTGGGATCAGGTGGGCAAAAGTGTCTGCCCTGTTCCACTGACAGAAACATGATCCACCAACATATGTGATTCCTGCATATTTGAGAAAGTCATATTCTGGTGTAAAGGGAATGAGTTTATTGTGAGCACTGTACTGCCGGTGTCAGCTGCTGGACTCTCATGTGGCATCTTGCTAATGGGACCAGAGTAAAAGTATGCGCTATCAGCCCTAAAAGACGGAGGATGAGTTTTGCTTCTGGGCATGGATGTTGCATTACTTGATAGGCTACAAACTTTAATGACTGAACTCTTCCAAGGGGGAGTTTTCCAAACTTGATAAACTGTGCATATCTGGCATCCTATGAATTCTATGTTCTGCGAGGAAGGTAGTTTGCTCTTCTTGACTGTCTGATGCTCCCAAACTGCTTGCAAGAGTGAGAAAATGTTTGATGTTTTAATAACAGATCCCTGAAGGCAGCAGTTAGGAGCCAATCATCTAAATATGAGAAGACATGAATTCCTTGTAGTTGGAGAAGAGCTGCTGCCACTGCTATAATCTTGGTGAATACCCGGGGAGGGGGCTGTGGTGAGAGTGAATGGCTGTGCCCCTCTGGAGTCTGATGTGATAATAAGTGCCCTGGAGATTGATGCAGCACATGAAATCATCCTTCCATAATAGAGTTAGAATGGACTGCACACTGACGATCTAGAACTTTGTCTGTCTGATGTATTAATTTAGGTTGCTGAGATCCAATGGTCTTTTCTGGAACTAAAAAGAATCTGGAATAGAGTCCATATTCTAACTAGTCTGGGGGAATGTCTGGATGACTCTTTTGGTGAGAAACTTAAGACACTTCTAATTACTGCAGACTTCAACTAATAGGGTGGTGTATCGGGAATGATTGATCTTTTCTTTGGGAGTGACAAAAAGGGTATGGTACAGCCTTTGGCAATTACCTTTAGCACTCATGAATTTGTATGTTATTGTTTGACAGCCTAAAGGGTGCAAGGCTAAGCATTCCCCAGCTGCCTCCAGAGTGCAGCATTTGGGCCACCATTCAAGGACAATGAAAAGGTTTTTCAGTGAAGGGCTCAAGTAAACCTTGGTTCTCTGGTCCACTTCTCCCTCTCAGGCGGCGCCCATTTGAATTCCTTCAATCCCCGTCTCAGGGAGCTCTATCCCCCAGAGTGTCTTGGTGAAAACCATTGGATTTTCTGAACCACAACTTTCTAACCACTTGTTTGATCCTGGGAAAAGGATCTTTGAGAACTAGAAAAACATATCATTCCCACAGCAAACAAGGTCCCATCCTGCTCACTTCTGGTAAGCATTTCTTTTGCCTTAGGTCCAAACAAGGTGGAACCATTGTAGGGGGCATTGATAAAGGACAATTTAAAGCTTTCCATGAATCCGCACAGTCGCATCCATGCATGGAACTGCATGGTAATACCTGCAACTGCCCCTGATGTACTATTAAGCTACATTCAACAGCAGTCATATAGCTACACCTGAGGTAGACATGCAGGGTAGACATTTCGGCATCTACAGTCTTTTGGATGTCCATAAGTAAACTACATGAAAGTCACTTAGAAAGCTCCTTCATCAAGTCTCACTGGAAACCTGCCAGGTGTGCTACGTAATTCAATGCTTAAAGTGCAAGGTTACTGATGCATAGGTGTGTTTCCCTAGTCTATCCAATGCCCTTGATGCCATTAGGAGGATGGTGAGAGGAAATTTCCACAGATAGTTCCTTCTTTCTGGCTGCTGTCACCAAAGCATCTACAGCAGGGTCTTTTGACCAGTGCTATCTACTTTTCAGGGCAACTAAGAATATGTCTGTTTTTTTTCTGAATTGGTTCTGTCATGTCAGGTTCCTTCTAAATCTTCTCAGTGACAAAATCTATTAAGACGTCAGGATGTGGGACCACCCAGGATGTCGATGGACCAAATCCAAAAGCTCTGAAGAACATGGACTCTGAGGACGAGCTTCTGTGGCCATGCCCCCTGCTTCATCAATTCCAGAATGTCCCCAAAGGTGATGGCCTTGGGGGGTCTGTTGGAAATCCTTCTCCATCATCCAAGTCCGTGTCTTCAGTGACAGACTCGAGAGAGGGTAAATGTTTCTGTTTGCATGTCCTTTTTCATGGGACATGATGGAGACAAGTCAGGCAGGGAGCCTGAATGTTGAGCTCTCTTGAAGCAAATTGGGTCCGTCTGTCCTTGTTGACTCCTGCGAGAGGAAAGAGGCATAGAATCAACTGGAAGTTAGGATGAATCTAAACTTGGAGCAAGCACCAGTCTTTTTGTCATGGCCAAAGCCCCTTCCATAGCCTTGATAGCCAACTCAGCTAATAGAGCAAAGGAGCAACTACAGACTTGGTATGTTTCCTGACTCCAAAAGAGGTTGAGTCCAAGGAGGACCATGGAGATGAGCTATCTAGTGCCAAAGCACCAATGGGATGAATGGCTCTAAAAACTTCAGAGTTGACTCCACCGTCTGTGCTCCAGGTGACCTGATGCTCTGGCTCCAGGACTCTTCCAGGCCTGAAGTATCGGTGTTGACAGAATAAGTGAAGATGTCAAAGCTGAAGTCTCGGGAGCTATGAGATCTGACTCTGATGCAGTGGAAGGGTTCAGACCCATAATCATCTGCTTCAGGAAAGGACACTGTGTCAGAATAAGGTTGAACAGTGTCAAAGGGCCTGTTCCCGGCTCTCACTTTGTTGATGGTGCTGGGAGGACCCTAGCTGGATACGTGCCCTCAGGAATTTCCTCATCATATGGTTGACATCCAACTCTGGTGGATCGACCAGACCTCTAACAAGAAGCTAGCATTTGTTGAAGTATAGGAGAATGAAGCTTTGGGCTGCCAGGCCCAGAGAAAAGGTAGGTTTTGGGGAGGGAGTTTGGATATGAGTTGCAGGTAGATCCCAATTGCCTTGACAACTTAAGTGCTGGACCAGGTAGAGCAGCTGGATCTGGAGACTTTTACTTTGACTTTTCTACTCTCTCTTCTTCTCTCTTCTCATCTTATTTTTCTCTCAGTTTCTCTCTGGTCCTTTCTCTTGTTTTGTCTTTAGAATTCTTTCTTTCTTTCTCCCTCTTCTTATCCATAGATAGCGATGTGAGAGGAACTTTGGCATCAGAGGACATTTCGGATCCTGTCGGAAGGGAAAGTAAGCCTTTGAGAATAAGTTTCTCTCTTCTGCCTTGAAGAGCTCTGGTACTAAAAGCAGCACAAATGTTGCAACTATCTTGTAGGTGAAAGGGACCTAGACGATAACACAGAGGCAATGGGAATTTTGAGGGGGTTATCTTGTGTCCACAGGATAAACACTTCTCAAAACCTGTGGACTTGTCAGCCATTAGAGCAATACTATCACCAAAAAAGATTCATTACAATAACAAAACTTTATACTCTATACTATAAACAATTACTGAAGGAGGTAAGGCATAGAAAAAAGCACACTATAAAATGTTCATAGAAATGTTCATAGATTAATACTAGGCTAACTGCCCTCGTGGGCCATTTTAAGCCTAGCCAATTACCCCATGTGAGAATCAAACCTTGCACCTTGTGTCTGCAAGGTAAACACCTTAACCATTATGCAATATTGCAACTATTTATGCTATCTAAAGTATTGCTATAAAGATATGTAAACCCTACTGGAAAGTTAGAATACAGCACACTTAGAAAAAAAGAAAAGGGATATCTAACTGTCCTAAAACTCTTATCTATCCAAATCCTAACACTAATGGAAAACTAACACTAGCCAATAAGAATTTTAGAAAGGGAAGAGTATAGCAATAACCCACGCCTGGGTGTGGGTAATGCTGGATTTACCCACGGTTGGCATGGTTTGGTCCAGAGGGCGAAGCCCGAGGGACCAAACAAAGACAACCGTGGGTAAATCCAGCATTACCCATACCCAGAAGTGGGTTATTATATATAATGACATTATTTAAGAAAAGAAATAATTACTTTTCTTAAATAATGGCATTGTATAATGCCTCTTTGCTGCCCTTCCACAGCTGTCTGGTATTCGCGGCAGTTCTGATGTACTGCGCATGCCTACGCAGTACATCAGAGCTGTGGGCAAAAGCAACGGAGAACGCAAGATCTCCGTTGCTTTTACTGTGTCGCTATGTTAAAGGAGTTTAACATAGCGAGACAGCTTTAAAAAAAGCTACGGAGATCTGCGTTGCTTTTTTTAAACCTGTGTCGCTATGTTAAACTCTTTTAACATAGCGAGATTAGTATATTAACGGAAAAAGTCCGGGCGACCGGACCTTTTTCCGTTAGTATATTGAGGGATTTACAATGGGCACACTGGTTGGGCTGGCCAATCAGCGTGCACGTTTTAGAGGAGGCATTGTATAATAAAGATTTTTAGCCTATATAGCTTTTACTTATGACTGCATTGGAACTCTCAGAAAACACGTCGGGTTGAACAGGCAGCAAATGAGATCTGAGGTAAATCAGCTAGGAGGAAGGAATTCTGAGTACAGGATGAGTCAAAGATCTTGGATTCAATACTCCATTAAAAGGCTCCCAGGTTGGATCCAACCGGAGCTGATAACTCATACATTGAATCAGACAAAATATACAGCATTGGATCAGAAAGTTCTGATCATTACTCTAAATAATGCAGACTGCATGACCTAACAAGTGTAAAAACTCTTTGCATTTGCTGGAAGCTCTAAAGAAGGTACTGCAAAAATATATTACTAATATACAACATGTTTAGACTATATTACACAATCCAGAACTATTAATGAATTAATTCAGTCTTCAGTGTAATTAATAAAGCAAAACAATTACAGACAAAATAAATGCTGTTGCAGTAGCTTTTGTTCAACAGCCTACAAGTCATATACAAATCATAACTATTACTGCATATAGTATACTGTTTTATTTTTATTTATTTTTTGAGGGGGTGCATGCTTGAAGGACACCTGCATCTCAGATTTGACCTCCCTGTGTCTTCTCTGTCAGACTAGCAGACTACTCTAAATCACTTAAAGTTAACAGAACAACAGGTTTTGCATCAACATGTGTTTAGCATACCAAATGAAATTGGGTCTGGCAATTGGATTAAGGCTCTTACTCCATAAGGTACAGCGTTTGACTGTAACAAGCCCCCATAACTAAGTAGGGCATTGCACACACACACCACCACCACCACCACATGTTGCACAGACCCTCTCTGATGAACCAAAAATGCATATTATAACTCAACTCCAAACACCTGCCGGACTCTCTCTGGTGAACTAAAACTGTATAATATAACTCATCTCCAAACAAGAACTCACTCTGTCAAACCACACCTGTATAATATAACTCCAGACACCTGCTGGTGCTTTTGCTTCTTATTCTGCTTTGAAATCTCATGCCCATGCTTGCTCTTGTTTCACTGGCTGAAAGCAGGACGTGGACATGGGCAAAATATTAAACTTTTTTTTTTAACTCTTCAAGACAACAGTGCACAGTCACTGTATGAACACTATGTTTTCAACTCATTAACACCTACATGGTGTGGAATGTCACACCTCTAACAGACTACATACTTCTTGCATTCCTGAATATTTTCTTAAAAAGTATAAGACAAATAAATAAATGCAAATATTTTGTGAACAATAGCTATTAAAACTATACAAATAGCAATGCTGTCATTAAGAAGTATTCCTTACAGTGAGAATAGTCAGTGCATTAATAGTCTTTTCCATAAATACTGTAATATATTATAAAGCACGTAAACCCACAATTATTTTTTTAAACTTTAACAAATCTTAATACCTTGAAAACTATACAGCCTTGACATATACTATTAGAACATGTTTGTTAACCAGACATAAGATTTCACATGACAAGAAATTCTTCTATAATTGCATGTTTATTGACATACGTACATAAATATAAAATTACTTCTAATTGTACAATTAGTAATGCAAATAATACTGGATATCTCTCAAGATGTGAAACTTACAGTGCAAATATTAAAGACGATTTTCTTCAACATCTAAGGTTTCACCTGATATCATGAAACCGTTTGAAGCCACTTGGTATTTGAAGTATTAAGTGCATATAGAAATATTGCTTACTTTCATAAATACTAACAAACTAATAGTATTTCCAGTACAGGGTGATACACTCCAATATTTTCAGTGACGTGTCCTGTTTCCCACATTGCTGTTTCACACCATATACCTCAATAAAATATAGGCCTCTCAGTTATGAAACTATGAACATAAATATGAAAATATGAATAAAAACTGCTAAACAAAGATTAATTTCTCAACAGCAGGACATCCTACACTAACAATCTTAGTGTCATTTTGTTGATAAATACTTGCCCTTTCTAATACTGCCTATTATTAGCTGGTAAGTCACCTAATGAAAAAAAAAGCCAGACCCAAAAAGTTCTGGATGCCATACGGAGATATGGAAGTGAACTGGAAGTCTGCAAAAAAAGCATTATAGGCTTGAGTAATATTGAGGCCAGGTCCCTTTGCCAGCATAGGGCCCAAGGCAGCTGCCTAGGTCACCCAGTGCTGGATCCCACCCTGATAGGAGGACACATAGGTATGGCTCCCAAGTATGCAACAAAGTTCAGATGGTTTAGGATTTTTGATTGGAACTGTTTGCAAAGATTTTTAATACCCCAAGTAGACTTCAAAGAATGTTTCCTCAGGTAGACAGCAAATGTTGTAGCTAAGATGGGGAAGAAAGAGGGAACTGAGAAGATATGCTTTGGGGTGTAATCAGTTGGCAGATTTTAAAAATTCCTTGCAGAGTACTCTGTCAGAAATATTGGTAAGCAAACAGCTGTAATGAAATTATTCTTTTGAGCTAGGAAACGGGATCTGAATTGCCTAGACTTAGTAATGCCTTATTAAGCTTTATCCTGTTGGCTGCCAAAAAAGCAATTACTAGGAAAATGGAAATCAAAATCTAACTCAATTGTATTTGAAGTAATGAATATTTCAAAAAAGATAAAGGAACCGGAGGTGGGATCTTTGGAAAGGGGTAGGAGCAAACTGCATATAAATAAATGTAATATGTAGGAACAATATATGCAGAATAATGTTTTGGAGGAGAAGTGAAGTTTAAGGGAAGGTAGGACTTGAGTGATTTATGTAATGTTGGAATAAAATACATATATTATAAAGAAAGAAAATGTGTAATATGTGCAAATGGGAAAAATGTTAATATGGTTTGTTTTCTTTTCTATTAACATGTGTGGACCTATGTCTTATGATAATTTAATAAAAGTGTTAAAAAGGCAGGATGCAAACAGCTGCTTCATGAAACCAGCACTGTGATAGACTGCACATAACACACACACACACAAGTACATCTAGCTGGGTCCCTTGTTTCTGGTAAGTATCAGGGAAAGAACAAGAGGTAGAAAATTGCTTCCGACAGCAGAAGTTCTTATAGCAAGAAAAGAGCATTTCTGGCTAACAAATATTGACACAATACTAATTCTATAAGCATTAATTATAACCTGACTTAGGAATGAGGTCCATTCCTGTCATGGTATTAGTAACTCAAAAAACTTGGAGAAATTATACCAAGAGAAACTGGTGAACCCATACTGATTTCTTTGTTTTAAACTTGGATAACCTCATCCCAACCAAACAATAGTACTCTTTACTATGAAGAGATTTAGGTATATAGGTAGTTACTAGGTTTGCAGTCCAGGGGACAACTGAAGAGCCTAGTCCAAATTTCCCAGCTGTCCCAAAGCACTGTCTAAGTGACTTGCTCATGATTACACAGTAAGCAAATGAGGGGTGAGGGAGTCAAACTCTGTGCCACATGAACTACAATTCACAGCCTTAACCCGCAGTGCCAACTGCCATATTTTCTTTATTTTTCTTTTTTGAGGGAAAATTAATACTGGAGGTCTGGTTACTGGTACACAAAATGTACTTGTTTTACCTTTTTAGAAATAAGGTTCTACAGGATACAGAGCAGATAAAATTAAATGATGTTTCTTTTGTAAGAGAAGCAACTGATGTCAATTTGAAGTTCTATGGCCATAGTATAAATTAACTTGATAATTTTGTCAAAATAAAAGGTTCTAAAAAACATGAATATTAGAAAAAAGATAGTTCATTCCAACCATCCCTAAACATAGTACTGACTACCCTAAGATGTACATTTACAGCAGTGAATACATTTTATATTAAGCATAAATAAAAGTCACAATTTAGCAAAAGTTGAACGACTGTCAACCTAGTGACTTAAAAGTTAGAAGCCAAATTTAAGGAAGTTGACAAGAACCATAAGAACCATAATCCCCCTCCCCTTTTTTGTCCACAGGATAAGCCCAATAGTTCCCTGATCCTAAACCCAAATTCAGGCAAGAGCCAGGCTCACATTCCAGGATGACAGTCCTATGCCCCCATTCATTATCTGAGAGGATAACCTAATTTAGCCCATTTGTTCCCCTCAGATGTAACAGTTGGCTGACAGAGACTAGGCCAGTCCAATGATCCTTTGGGCTCTTCTAATTCCCTTCTCATTGGAGGCCTAAGCATTCCACAGCTCTTACATTCGGGAAATGCATGCACAGTAACAAACATGTCCTGCCTTAGCTGCATAATGCTGAGCAACATGAATGTACCAGACTGAGTGCTGTCAGCAATAGACAAACTCCTGCAGGTGTCACTAATGCAGTGAGCCAAATGCTTCCCTCTCCCAAAAATGGGTAAGACAGCACTGACTGCTCACTCCCGTCTTCCCTCGACCAAGCCCATATTGCTAATAAAATAATGATCATCTGTATATTAGGTTAATGAGTACAAGGGCACTTTTAAGCCTAGCCATGCATCCCAAACCTCTGACAAGTTCTGGTAACCTAGATAAGTGCAGGAAGGAGCTTGGGAGATCAAACATTTACATGCAGGTGCCTAGGAGATGAACCGTTTACAGGCTGTCTGTGTCTATTAGACTGCCAACCATAACACTGTTACCTAAAATTGAATCACACCAAAAGTTCAATTACAGGACTGAAACAATTTTCCATTCTTCCAGGAAATTAAATAGAACTGAAAGTGACACGCACAATAAAACATTTCTAAAAAAATCTTAAGATTAAATCTATTAATCTTGGTCACCTCAATATTTTATGCGTTTACCTGAAAAAACACAAAAATGCCACCAGACAGACCTATACAAGTTGGCATTAATTGTTCCCTACAAAGACTATCACAAACACTCCAGGGCATTCCCTTGTGACCTTATGTAATTTAGCAAAAGACATATAACTGATAGGCTGGCAGATTGGCCTGTCAAACACAATGGAAGTAATATACACATTACTGAATAAAGCAGATGCACTCAGTTCAAACATTAGTACTGCACTTAATTTTAAATGCAGTTTGAAAAACTTTCTTCCAAATGGAAACTATTCATCTAACTTTATACAAAGTTAAACACTTTATTCTAAACAGAAATGAGTAATAGTACATTTCAATTATTTAAATTCTGATTAATGAGAAAATTATTTTGATTAGACTTTTTACATACAACAGAAATGTGTATCACAGGGGCCATTTGCTATATCATATGCAAATCTAACAGCATTATGGTTTGAAATGTCAGACACAATATTAATGAAAAATGTCTGTGCTGTACTTTAGACCTGCTCAGGATTTTATATTCATCTGCAGAAAGCAGAGAGACAAATGTTCACATGTTCTTTGAAGATTTGAATTAAACCATTCTGATTTTCCTTACCCTTCTGGTATCTTAATGGATTGAATAATCTGGAAGCAATTCTTAACTGACAAGAAGGGCGAAAGTAAAACACTAACAATTACTTCTTTTTTAGAAACAAAGGCATACAATTACTTACACAATCAATACAATCATCCACCATGATTATTAGCCATAATGTAATATGGGAGCAACTGAGAGTTGAAAGAGCTGCAATGAATGATAACTCGACAAAGAATATCACTGTAGTGCACAGAGTGCAGTGGTTACACTCCAATATCAGGAAAACGACAAATCAGTTAAGTGCTTGTATAGCTTGAGACCTTATCATAACAACTGTTAAACACCCCTGCTGTACTTGTTAAGATCAAGTATTGCACTAGGCAGTTAAATCTGCCAATACTGAACAGCAAATGACAGCAGCAGAAAAAAGAAAGAAAGAAAAAAAAAAAAAAAAAAAAAACAGATTTGTTTATGCCTGCTTTATGTGCCAGAAACGTGTCCCTCACTTTGTGCAACATTCTGTAACTTGTAATACATGAAGCAGATAAAACTTCATGCACTACAAAGAATTATGATCGGTATGCTGATCATAATGCATCATTACGTGTTCTCAACATGGATGGCAAGATACACCTCTTGAGCTTTGGTGTCAAGGAGGATTTCTTGGCATTCATATCTTGAACAGTTAGCTGGTTATGATCGGCACCCCAGTCATAATTCTCTACATTATATGGGTTTTAAATAGGCAAGGCTATAACATAAGCTTCTAGAAAAAGCCTATTGGAAAGTCTGCTATCCAAGAAGACAAAAATACTTAAAATATGTGCAGTAAGCATTTTGTGAGAGACTGAAGTTTTTGGCCACATAAGCATTCAAAGACAATATGTATTTATCTGAAAAGTTGTGAGGATTAAAAAAAAGGATAATTTAATTAACAGCCACTTCCTTCCCTCAAGAATACTCACCACAACTGATTAATTTGTTCATCCTAAACTTATGATCCAAGTGACCCTTGAGAAGATTAGCCATGTCACCACTCAACTATTAAGAGTTAGTTACTTTTCCCTGTAGTAAATAGACTGTTCCCACATAACCCAGATGAATTTTACAGTCTTCCATCAATTTCTTAATTCTTGTTTTGAAGGTTGCTATGGAATTACTTTGAAGTGCAACAGGAATATATTCCAAAAAATAGAGAAAGCCTAAAGTACTAATTGTGCCAGCAGGTATTACCAGAGTGGCAGTAAAGGTTTAGGTTTTTAGAACATATGCTTGTTGAACTACAAGGACTACAGCTTGCAGAGTCTAATACAGTACATAAAACTAAATAGAGATTTCCTTGCAGCAGCCTGTATAAAACAGAGTACGGGGTGGTTTTAAATTTTTTTGGGATAACTTAGTTTATCTAGTCCTATCATTTAGTACTAGAGGTCTAGTCAGAGGGGTCAGCTCCAAAAAAAAAAAAAAAAAACATTATACATTCAATAAACAGGTCTAATAATAGATGAATAAAGTGGAACTATCACAACTTCGGACACTAGAGGAAATACAAAACTGAATCATTTTCTACCCGTGATTGAAACTTGGTAGTGAAAAAATGCTCATTATCAACATATGTACCCACATATCTCAGACAACCCCACATCAGTTGTGAGGGGAGTGTTATTTGGCATGAGGTAGGAGTGCTGGATTTCCCAAAGGTAACGATTTTGCATTTATTGGCACTAATGATGGGTCCATGATTAACATACCAAGCGCCATTTATTAACAAGAGCCATGGAAATAACTACAAAAAATGGAAATGAGATTATGGCACTATTTACAGAATTTACAAATTGTCTCTCTGTTTTGTAGGGGTGGGCATTTAATTTTCCCAAGGGGCCACATGAGAAACTGGGACTGCTTTGGAGGGCTGGACTAACGATGCACACCTCACACCTCCCATAACCCTGCCCATTTACTCCCCTCTCCCGCAGTCTTTTTCCATTCCTGTCAGCAGCCCCATCCCCAACCATTCCAGTGTTCCACTATTTGGCTATTTCTCTCCAGTTACCATAAACACTGTTCAAACCTGTCAGTGTGCATGCTGCTTTCTTATTTACTTCTACAATGATTACAGATACTGAAATACAATAGTACAAACACTACACTAATAGCCATTTGCTAAACAAACAATACAGTCTTGCAATGAAAACAGACTTACCATGAGCAGTAAACCTCTCTGCCACTGAAACTCACATTCAGTGAAACGACATTAATACCCACATTCAAATAAAATGCATCTGGTGAGTGGAGGATTAAGGTTACTTTTGGGCCATTTTCAAACCATAGACTCTTTGCACACATTTTTAGGGACATGCATACATGTATGTGCTCGATTCACCTTCCTAATTGTATTAAATTATATTCAAGCACCATTTGTTAGAATGTGTTTTAAATTTGTAGTTTTGAACATTCCTCCAGTAAGCAATGAAACAAAATGTATGAACCAATAATGACAAAACTACCCATGTCAGAAAATTTAACCATAAAATACACTCAGACATCTGTCATTACAATCCACCAATATCAGTTAATAAGCACAATCTCTGCAGAAGTAAAAGTCATCCGAATAATTCCACATTAAAGAGATCTGTAACTAATGAATACGTTGCTACTGGCAAAAAACTTTACATTTCAGTGTTTCATCTACAAATTCCGAGCCTGCTGTCCTTGAAGAATTAACTGCCTATGTAACATTAAAATAATTTTTAAGCTGGTAATACTGCAATACGGAATGACTAACTGGCAAGTTCATAGTTACTAGGCATCTAATACAAAGGAAGACAAACTCAGGAGTGCAGAACCCTTATCCCCCTTAAAATGAACTAAATAATCAGCAATCGAAAGGGCACTGCAATACCAGCACTCCATCTATTCTACGTGGTGTGGGAGTAGACTCCACAGCCTTCTGCAGCCAAGGCAACTATGCTACTAACACTGCTTTCAAATTCTACAGTACAAACAGTGACTGCCATTTGCTAAACAAAACAGTTGCACACTGAAAACAGACTTAGCATGAGCAACATTAAACTTCTCTTCCCTTGCAGCTCACAATTCTATAAAAATGTACTGAAACTCTTTATTACCTGAAAATGTACTGAAACTCAAACTCAATTCCACCAGCACTCTGGTAGTTGGTGTAGACTACAGAATTCAGGCTCTTGTGCCCACTGAAACTCAAAATTCCTTCAGCAGTCTGGTAGCTGGGGTAAAGGATTCAGGCTCATGTCTCTTGTAACCAAATAAAAGGATGAAGCCTGATCAACTTAACCGACTAACCTGACCTCCCCCCCCCCCCCCCCCAAGCTAGGGCATTAGCCACCACAGTATAAGAAGGTTTTTGGGGTTTTTTTTGTAATATATTAAAAAAAGAAGTTGTGTCTTACCATAACTTTCTGTCTGTGTTGTTGATCTTCATCTATTCTTGACTTCTGGGTTACGGTTCTGATCCTCGGAAGCGATCCGGACATTATATAGCTCAGGTCAGCCAAAAATCTCTCAAGCTAATAGTCTACCCATAATACCCCTTCTCTACATTACCTCAGATAGAGTTTGCAGAGTTACAGAAACATGTGCAAGGTATATCCTAACAGGGAATCCCAGGACAGCAAGTCACTCCACCAGGACTCTATAGGAGGGGGCAGGTGAGGTGGGATGCAAGAATAGATAAAAGATCAACAACACAGATAGAACGTAACTTCTTTATCTGATGTTTTCAATCTTCATCTATTCTTGACTTCTGGGACAGAGTCCACAGCTACCTTAGATCCTGGGTGGCCTTATGGAAGTACATTCCTGAGAACCATAGAACCAAAGGAGGCGCTCCCCCTGGAGACCATATGCAATTTGTAATGAGTAATAATGGTATGTGGGGTAGCCCATGTAGCAGCTGCACAAATTTTGTACATGGAAGCTTTAGAATGAAAAGCAGCTGATGTCGCCAGAAATCTGGTGGAATGTGCCTTCACCGGCATACGAAGCTTTAGTTTCTTTTTAGTGTAAATAAAGGAGATGCAATCTGTTAACCATCTTAACAGAGTAACCTTCGAGACAGGTTTGCCCAAGGTTGCACCTGCAAATGAAACAAATAACTGTTCTGACTGTCTGAATTTCTTAGTTCTGTCCAGGTAAAAACATAACTGCCTGTGTAAATCCAAAAGGTGTAAACAATATTCGCCCTTATTAGAAAAATTTGGGAAAAATACAGGCAAATCTATAGACTGATTGATGCTGGCCTCTGAAATGACTTTAGGAAGAAAGGACGGGTTTGTTCCGAGTGAAACTGTCTTTATGGAAAACTAGATAAGGGGCTTTGAACATGAAGCTTGTAATTCGGAAACTCATCTCGCAGAGGTGACAGCTACAATTACAAGCATTTTCAAAGAGAGGAACTTTAAGTCACAGGTAGATGTAGGTTCAAAGGGAGATAATGTGACTGCAAGACAATCGTCAAGTTCCATGGCGGTAGACAATCTTTGAATGGAGGCTTTAAACAAATTGTCCCCTTAAGAACAACCTTACAAAGTCTTTGAGAAATTCGGGGCTGGTCACCAAAACTGTTATGAAAATTTGAAATGGCTGCTAGGGTAACCTTAATAGTACAAGCAGAAGCCCCTTTACCAAAATGGTAGCTAAAAACTCTAGAACTTTTTCCACTGGAACTGAAAATGTATCAAGACCATTATCATAAGCCCAGATAGAAAATCTCTTCCATTTACTAAGGTAGAGATTCCTGGTGGATGGTCTACAGGATGCCAACAAATTGTGTTGCACAGGAAATGGAATGTCATTATGCCTGGCAACTAACAGAACTAGGGAAACCAAGCAGTCAAACTGAGACAGTGTAGATTAGGAAGCATCAATCCTTGGGGATGAGAAAGACGGTCTGGAACTGGGTCCAGAATTCATGGGCATTGAAGTAGATGAGGCCACAGGAAGGGAAACCAAATCAGTCGGGCCAGTAAGATGCAAAAAAGGATTACTTTCCTTCTCAACCAAGTTGCTTTCTTGAGGAAAAGGGGAATCAGAGGAAAAGGAGGAAAGGCATAAACAAGACCCGGGGGCCAACTGAGGAGAAAAGCATCTCTCGGGGACTTCCCCCGAGGGGGAATTAGGGCAAAATAGCTTCTGCACTTGTTGCTCAGGAGGGAAGCAAACAGGTTGCAGCACGGCTGGCCCTAGCAAAAAAAGATCTTGTTTGCCACTCTGGGATTTAGAGACCACTCATGAGGAATGAAAATGCATCTGCTCAGTTTGTCTGCTATTACATTTGAACTCCTCAGGATGTGCGTTGCTATCAGAAAGCAGTTGGAAGTTACGGCCCATTGCCATACTCGAAGAGCTTTTTGACACAGCGGGTAGGACTTGGACCCCCACCCCCCCGTTTGTTGATGTACCAGACCATGGACATATTGTGTCTGATTGAATAGCTATCGTCTCTTGAGGTAGGGCAAAATGAAACACTTGCAACACTAGAAGCACTGTCCTGAGCTTGACAACACTGATATGCAGATTGGCCTCGGACTGGTACGAAGTGCCTTGGACCGTCTTTCCCAGATAATGCCCCCCCACCCCATCTGGGAAACATCTGTGGTCATTACGACCTTGGGGAGAGGGGGGACAAAGGAGTGGTCTAGAAGAATCTCCTTGGACTGCATCCACCAGAATACGTTGGTTTTGCATCAGCTAGATATAAACACTAGGTGATTTATGGAGTGGGTTAGAAAGGACCACTGGTTCGCAAGCAGCCACTGAAGAAGTCTAATCTGAAATCATACCAGTGAGACTAAAGTGACTGCTGCTGCCATAGAGGCCAATGCTTGCAGAATTTGCTGAGCTGGTATTTTGTTTGAACAAAGAATAGGGTGAACCTGTGATTGTATTTTCTGCAACCTGTGGAGGGGAAGCGATGCCACACAAGACATAGTATTGAGACGAGCTCTGATAAATTCCCTATCTTGAGAAGGGATAAATTGAGACTTTGCAAGATTGACCATGATACCCAGCTGTTGAGACAGCTGCAGAATGAAGTCCTTCGTTTGCAGAAGTAGATGCCTGGTGGAAGTGGTGAGGAGCTAGTTGTCTAGATAAAGAAATACCTGGAATCCGTGCAGCCTCAAATGTGCTGTGACCGCTGCCATGCATTTGGTGAACACCCTGGGGGCTGTGCTGAGACCAAAGGGCAGCACTCTGAACTGGTAATGACTGGCTCCCTTCCGGAAGCGGAGAAACTTTGAGCGTCTGCTCATCTTTATGTGGTAATACGCTTCCTGAAGGTCAATAGTGCACATTCAATAGTTTTCCTCTAAGAAGGGAAGTACTGACTGAACTGTGACCATCCGGAATTTTGACTGTTGGACAAATTTGTTTAGAATGCTGAGATGCAAAATTGGTCTCCAGTCCTTTGTTTTTTTTTTGGCACTAAAAAGAATCTTGAGTAAAATCCGGATCCTAATCGGTCTGGTGGGACTTCTTGGATGACCCTTTTTTTCTAGCAGCTTTTGGATTTCCAATGCTGCTTGATCCCTCTGACTGGGTGGAATGCCGAGGAGTCTTGTTCGGGTTCTGGGGTGAAGGGGACTGTATAACCTCTGGAAATAATCCTTAGCACTCAGGCATCGGTAGTTATGCTTTGCCAGGCGGTTGGGTGCAAGGAGAATCTTTCCCTGACTGCCTCCAGAGGCAAGCAATTGCCCTTTCAGGAGCACTGATAGGGTTGACCAGAGAAGGACTCCCTGGAGCCCTGATTCTGCAGACCACCCCTCCCTCTTGGATGGTGCCTTCCATTGTAACTCCTCCCCCCCACCCAGAGGGGAGGCTGTACCACGTGTATCCTGAAAAGGCTTCTGGGACTTCTTGAGCCACATTTTGCCACTCCTTTGATTCTTGGAGTAGGATCATTGAGGAGTGGAAAAACGCCCACAGCAGACAGTGTCTTTCCATCCTTTTCCCAACTGGACAGAGTCTCCTTAACTTTGGGCCCAAACAATGAGGACCCGTCAAAGGGAACATTGATGAAGGAAGACTTGAATGATTCTGCAAACTCACACAGGCGCATCCAAGCATGTCATTGAATAGCAACACCTGAACATGCTGACCTGGTCGCCCCTTTGGCTGCATCCGCAATGAGCCTTATGGACGAGTTCAAAACCGACTCCAGGGTAGCTAACTGGGAGGCCACCTTCTCTTGAACCCCCTTAGCCACTGCTCTCGCCAGAGTATCTGACAGCTCCTTGACCAGATCCCTCGGAAGTTTAGTAAAGTGTGGCAAAAAGTTCAAGGACCTGATAGAAAAGGTCGATGATGCATAGACCAGCTTCCCAAATCTGTCCATCGCCCTGGACTGTAGGTTATGGGGATGAACAGTAGAATTTTCCTTGGCTAGTTTTCTTTTGGTGGCAACTACCAATCCCATTGCCCAATGTGGGTGGTCTTCAGGAGCAGAAAGTATTTTGTCAGGTCTCTGGGGGACAGGCTCTACAGAATCAGGAGCCTTCCAAGCCTGCTGAGTGATCAATTTAATTAGATCATCAGTGGCCGGGTCACCCAGGAGGTAGACAGGTGAGCAGCCTGCAAGTACATGGATTCCTCAGAGGAAGGGTCTTTGGGCTTCCAATCACCCCTCTGTTTTAGGATCTCAAGAATGTCTCCAAAGGAGACGTCTTCTGAGGTGACCATGGGGAACCCTCCCCTTCATTGAAATCCGTGTTCTCTATGATGGATTCTTCGGGAGAATCAAGGTGCTTCCTCTTACACAATCTCTTCTGAGGTGGTTCTTCAGTGGGAGCATCTGAAGAGTACTCGGAAGAGGGTACGCCTTTAGTAGGCAAGTCTTGCAACCTTGGAGCTCGCTGTCCAGGAGTAGAGATTGGTGGAAGAACTGATAAACCTGGGATCAATGGGTGAGACTCTCTCAACACAGAAGCCACCTGAGACGAGGCAGTGGCCAAGGCTCTTTCCATGGCTTGAAAGGCAGGACCCCCTGAGGAGAGATGGAAGCCCAGAATTGAGACAGACAAACTCAGAACTGGGGTCACACCCCACCCCTTGTGACGCACCTGACAAACCGGAACTGAGGGTGGGCCTTTAGTCAGCACAGCCTGAGAAGACAAGGCTGACTCCAGAAAACAATTGGAGATGACTCGAACCTCTCTGGCCCAACACCAAAGACAAGGTACCAGGGACCTGTCAGTCCTGAAGGCATTGAATGCATCACAGCTATACCCAACATCACAGACAGAAAGGTTATAAGAGCCGAAGTTACTGGAACCTGTGAAGTCGGTGTCGAGAGCTCTAAAGCCTGTGAAGAGGTCAGAGGAGGCAAGTAAGAACGGGTTGTGGGAGAGAAACCCCCTGCACCCAAAGGGAGAGGGGGCTGAGAAGATGAAGGAAGACCCCTGGCAGTCAGGATCTGATCCATCAATCTAACTATATCAACCTCTGAAAGACTTCTGGTGGAGTGAACGGACAATCCAGGAAAACAACTCTGTTTCTTCTAGAAAGGGGCTAAGGACTTGTCCAATGGAGGGATCAAAGCAGGGGGAATAAGTGGTCCTAGGCTGAGTAGAATTATCAGTCTTCAGCACTGTCTGTGGAGCCATGGGAGATATCTGCACTGACGTGGTAGCAGTAACAGTCAGTGCCGGTGTAAAAAGTGTTGTCAACGTGGGCAAGGAAGGTGTCGCAATTTGAGAGGGCATCATAATCAGTGTCAACTGCACCAGTAAGGGTAACAGTGCCAAAGGTTCAGTCTGTTCTGAAAGAGGAATCTGCAGATGTATGCTTGTGCTTTTTAACGGCTGGTGCCAAAGGAGATGCCAGCAGAGAAGAGGTAGCTTTGGAACCAGAGGCCAGAGGAAACTGGATGGCCTTGGACAAGGCTTCTTCAAAAGGGGCTTTAAGAAGCCCTTTGAGAATAAGCTTATTTTTACATTCTACTAGGGCTCCATTACTGAAATCCTGGCAGACTGTACAGTCAGTACTTAAGTAGGGTGCCCCCGAACAATATACACAACAATCATGGTCATCTGAGTTTGGCATTTTCCTGCTGGATTCTTTACATTGTTTAAAGCCAGTAGTAGAACTTCTGGATTTCTCTGCCATTGTCCTAAATAAAAAAGCAGGAGAGGCAGAAAAAAAGGAAGAGGAGAGAAAAAAAAACAACAACCAGTCACACCACAAAAGAAAGCAGTACCAGCAATGGTAGGAAAAAAATTACTTAACGCTAAAGAAAAGGGGAGGGGAACTACCAACAATGGTAGAGAAACACACACAATCGCATTAAGGGTAGACCAGAAAGACAAATGGTTCTAAGAAGTTGAAAGATTAATATCAGTTATACAAAAGAGACCAAAAAATATGAAGTTTTACTTAGCTACAAGAGAGGATTCGGCTGACGCGTCTTGCTGTAAGAGTGGCAAACGAGATCTGAGGTAATGTAGAGAGGGGCATTATGGGCAGACTTGTAGCTCAAGAGATTGTTTTTGGCTGATGCGAGCTATGTAACAGCTGAATCAGTTCCTAGGATCGGAACCATGGACCCACACGTCAAGAATAGATAAAGATTGACAACATCAGATCACTACTTTTCAACTGACACAAACAACTGCTCATTTAAAAGTACATTACAGTTTTGATACAATCTATTAAAACACAACAATCCTAGCTTTAAAATAACTTTATTGAAGAGCAAAGTAGTAAAACATCAATAAAAATAAGAAAATGGAAGATTTTCCACAATGGGAACTTATCTACCCAGTTATGGAAAGCAGAAGCTGCCGAGCCTCAAAAGCCTCAGAGGACTCTTCTGCATCACTAAAACTCTGAAAGGCTTCATGTCCAGTCTCATCTTTTGGCCAGCTCAGCTTGAGCTGCTTGAAAGTTTAGGCACGTAAAAGGTACCCTGAATCCCTGGAGGCTGGCCAGCTGTAATATCCTTGGCAGGATATAACCCATATAGCTATGGCTACAGAGACAGTGATCAATATGAAGAACATCAGGTTCTAGATGAAAGCATATTCACAGACAGACTGCCAAGATGACTGCACAATGTGTAACACCTTAATTCTAGCTCTTCCAGTGTGAAAACAGAAACTTAGAGAAAGCCAGTGGATTTATATTTCTGGGTACATTTCAGTAACTGGCTAGTAAATGCACTGTCTGTTTGCCAGGAAAAAAGAAATACAGAGGACCTGAAAGAAAACCAGCTACAAAAGGTGAGGAAAAACCAGTGACTGGGAAAAGTACTGCAGCTGTTCAGCAAAAAGCAATGCAAGCTCCAGACATGATTTGCAGTAGCCTAAAGGAAAGTATAAGACAAATGCACACAGAACTAATTAAAATAAATGAAACAACTAATGGAGTATATCAACTCAAACAACAAAATGCTGGAAAAAATGGAATTAGCTTTATACAGATATTCAGATGAGGTGTTGAAACTGGAAAAATCAGAGGTCAAAATGAAAAAAAATGTTTGCTGAACATGAGACTGCTCAAGAAGAGATGTTTCAAAAAATAAGAGAATTAGAGGACAGAACATACAGGTAAACCTGAGATTTTCTGCTATACCAGAGAAGCTGGAAGGAACAGACTGTATTAATTTTATGAAAGCATAAATAAGCAAGTGGACTAGTATTCCACAGCAGGAGTTGTTAAGTGAAAGGGCACATTGTGTGTATGCTCCAAAACTAGGTATGAGAAAGCAACCTAGACCTTTAATAGTAAAGATGTAATCCTACCAGCAGAAGGAGTTGATCCTGACAAAACTGTGGTAGAAAGGCAAAGTACTAAAAGTGGGAGAGAGCACAATTTTTTTTTATTCACATGAAGCATCCATATTAAATAATCACTTATGACACAGGCAATCAGATATTTATATAAATGCAAACAAACCATATTGACACAGTTCCAATTACAACTATTAGATAGCAGAGTGTTTATGGAGAATGATTATTCCTTGTATAACAGGCAGAAGACAAGTAAATGTATTCCACTATTCAAGGAATGTTGAGAAGCAGGCATGAGATTCAAACTGTTGTACCCAGCTATCTTCAAAATATTCATCCCTGGAGAGACAAAATCATTTTTGATGAAGTACATGCTAAGGAGGAAATACAAAAGTTTGTCTTACAAAAAGTGAGTTGGGTAATGGAAAGACATTCTGCTTCTTGTTCTTCTGAAAGACTCTGCCAGTAAAACCTTTTCCAATGTTTCAATGGAAAATGCTTGAGAGAAGGAAAAAAAACACAGGAGGCGAATAGAAGAATAGAGAGTACATTGGAAATGAAGCAGAGACAGGATTTGGGAGATGGAGATGAACAGGAATAAAACCTGTAACTTGGAGACTGACAAATGTGGGATTACAAAGCAATAATTACATTTGTGAAACATGACAGGACAAGATCATCTGGTAATATTGGACTCTCTTGGACTTTGTTAAAATTCTAGGCGAATCTAAAGCATATGCCCTACTTCATGTAATTAATGTTCGGAAAAATACTTAGAAGAGGGGGGGGGAGTAAACTGTAAGTAAAACATTTTTTTCCTTAATGGTTTTATTTTTATAGTGTACAATTTTCTTTGCATGCTATGAAGTAAAATGTTTTCATTTATTTTTAAGTGTAACTGGGATACTGATGTAAACAGACACTCCTGTTTTTTTTTCTTTCTTCCTTCTCTCTTTCTCCTTGTTCATTTTTAAGAAATGCAAGCACTGCAATGTAAAAAAAAAAGTCTGGTTAAAAAAGCATGACAAAAGAAAAACTAGTTTGTTTTTTCTCATTCTTCCATAGGGGAATTACTGGATTAAGTTCCTTAGCTTGATCTAGTAAAACATTTTAAGAGAAAGCAAGTAAATGAAAAAGAATAGTTTATTTATTTTATATTTGTTGACCGGGTTTGTCCGACTAGGCTATAAATATTATAAGGCTTTTTTTCTAGCAAATAAATGCATGCTTAGTAGCATTTTTGTGCCTTGTCGTCACGTCTCCAGGTGACAATCTAATAGAGAAATGGCTAGGAGATAATGTTCTCTGAAAGGATTCAAGTGTTTACTCAGCTGGGAGAGTTATAAATGTAAGACAAAACCAGACAGTACTTAGTTGAAGCACAGGCTGCACCATGAGTCTCAACACTGATAACCTTTCTTTTAGGTTAACTCAAGTCTGAGAGTGTAGCTGTCAGTTTGGAACATTTGTTCAAACTAAGAGGGTAAAACGTCAATATTTGAAGATGTACGTAGTTTTGTGTGCTATTAAGTTAATAGATTTTGGAGGTACTGAGGTGTGTTCATTTTTTTGTTTGAGGGCTTTCAATAAAACAAAAAGTTTTGTAAAATGTGACATAGGTTCAGATGTATATGACAAGAAACAACTGTACAAAATATCAACCTGCCAAACAGTGAATGCTTGTAACACAAAAGCTGGAACAAGTCATTTAACAAAAAATCTGTTATGCATAAAAAGTGGGAATAATAAATTTTTAATACAATGATGTTTTCTGTACTGTCTTTAAATGTCAATGGTCTCACATATAGATACAAAAAAGAAAGTAGTGAACTACATTAAAAATGTAGAGTGCAAATAGCTATGCTACAAAAACCACACTTGGAAAGAAATGAATATGTCAATTTGATAAAGAAAGGTTTTCAGGATGGTTATTCAGTGGAATACCTGGGACAAAGGGAAAGAAAAATACTTAGACTGATTGCAAGAGGAGTTCCAATAGTGAAAGAAGAAGATAAAGATAATAATGGTAGATTTGTAGTACTAAAGGGCTACTGGCAAGGGAGGATGATTACACTGGCATGTATTTATATTCCACCAAAACTGCTATACTAGAGCTTAAGAAAATGCTGGGAGAAACAACGAGCTTTCAGCAAGGAATATTACTTACAGGTGGGGACTAGAATTTGATTTGCAACAATGAATATGCATCTGGGGGACCCAGAAGGGAAAATATAACAACGGAGGATAGATTTTTGAAGAAATTTATGAAAATATTTGGCATGGAAGATGTGAATTCAGTACTAGCAGTTCATAGTGAATTTACATATTATTCCCCACGATACACAAATTGGACTAGTCTAGACACAGTTTACATTTCACAGAAACGGTGCATTTAATTGAATGTCTTGATAAGCACCCAATAACTATCTCAGATTGTGAGCCAATAATAACTAAAATAAAAATACAAGGGAATGAAATAAAAATGAGACACTGGTACTTTCCCACATATCTGTTGAAAGGACAGGAATTTAAGGAATGGGTAGTGGAAATTATTCAAGATCTGAAAATATAGCTAGAGAGTGGGATAAAATTGAAGGGGAGTTTAAAAATAGAGCGAAAATAAATGAAAGGTCGATACGGTTAAGAAGTAACAAGAATTATTTACAGGGTCTGACAAATGTTAAAATATTGCAAAACGAGGGGAATCTCACAGAACAAGAAGAGGAGCAACTGCAGAATGCTGAACAGAAAATAATGGATTACCTAGATAATATGCATGAGTTTAGAAAGACTTCTGTTAAGCAACTGTTTTTTGATAATAACTCTACAGCACAAAAAAATTTAGCACAATGACTCAGGTAAAGTAGAAAGGGCTGCTGTCAAGCTTAGGGTGCCTACAACAATGAAGATAACAGATTCTATAGAAGTAGAAATACTTCAGAAATTCTATGAAAGTCTGTATAAAGCAGAGAATATGGAAATCAAAAAGGTACAAATGAAAATGTTTATGGAAGAATTAAATACACCAAGGTTAGAGGTATACGTGGGCTCAATTACTAGAAGGATACGAGGAGATGAGATAAAAATATTGATGTATAAGCAATCTACAGGAAAATCCCCTGGATCAGATGGTATTCCTGTAAAAGTCTGGAAGCTAGGAGGGTAAAAACTGATAAAGATCTAGAAGGTTTTGTTTAACAATATTTTAAGAGGAAAAGTACCAACAGCCAATAAGTAAGCGGTGGTAGCTGTAATACCTAAAGAGAGTAAAGGTCCAGCAACCATGATTATAAAGTGTTTATGTCTATAATGGCAAAAAGAATGGCAAAAGTGATGCCAAAATTGATAGATATGGACCAATGTGGTTTTGTGGAGGAGAGGCAAACATCTGACAAGATGAACAGAACATGGATGATCCGGGTCTATATTAGAACATCGAATGTACAAAATATCGAACGCTCTAATGAGCAAAAATGCAGGACCTTCAAGTGCTTTTTTTGAGATAGCAGTACAGTGAAGATCGGAATATTTGCCCTTTCCTCACTGTAGTGTGATCTCGGAGTTGGAATATATATCTAGTGGGGGTGTGGGGGGCACAGCCTCCCCACAATAATGATTTTGAGGTCCTGCACTTTCGCTATTTAGAGCATTTAATATTTAAAACATTCAATGTTCTAATATAGACTCGGATGATCCAGAGGAAAGCAAAATGTTAAGAAAATGCCAGTGCTGTTGGTGGGTCATGATGCAGAGAAAGCATTTGACAGATTAAGCTGGGACTTTATGAGCAGGGCAATGGAAGCATTTGCAGTCCCTGATAAAATTATAAGGTCGATTAGGAGGACATATGAGAGATCAGAGGCAAAAATAAAAGTGGGAGGGCTCCTCTCTGATAATTTCTGCTTGAACAGAAGAACCAGGCAGGGGTGATCTCTTTCCCCTTTGTTACCTACATTACATTTAGAACCAATGGTAAAGAAAATAAGGGACTCAGAAATTGGTACTGTAGTCAAGCAAAGCTGTCTCTATTTGCAAATGATATTTTATACCCGACAAAATCAGAAAAGAACATTGCAGTGTTGTGGAACAACTTAAGATGTTTTAAATCTTTTTATAATACAAAATGAATGAAGCTAAAACACAGGTAACAGCTGTAAATTCGGTACCTGCACACAAATTGGTTCAGCAATATCCATGTTTATGGGGACATGATAAAATGAGGTATTTATGAGTATGGATTAAAAATGATTACTATGTGGCAGCTAAGGATATATAGGAAGAGACTAAAAAGATAATAGAAAGTCTGAGAAATTGGAAGATGTGTTATATGGATACGGATTGTAAGATACTAGCAGTTAAAATGTTTTTAGTCCCTTTAACCTTGTACACAGGTCAGGCATATTTTTATCAACTAGAGGAAAAGTTGAGGATAGCAATTAATGAACAACTGAAGGATTTTATCTTGGAGGGAAAGATGGCAAAAGTCAAGTGGGATAAGTTGATTCTTCCAACAGAATAAAAGCAGAAACGTAAGCAACCTTCACCCCCCCAACACAACCCAAATGACACATAGCCCACAAACTCAGTGTGCCACTCAACCACAGCCCATAAGGCATAACAATGTACCCAACACTCTAGTCATAGGTGACTCTATAGTCAAGCACACTGATGTTCTACTCACCAGGCTAAACAATGCTATCCTCCAAAAAAAAGGAAGCCATTCTGGTGGTCCCCTGCGATAAACAAACTCTACAACAGAAGAAAGAAACTGTTGCAAAAAAAGAGTAAAATCCCACGATTGGACAAACTCCTTGGTCAGCCTCAGTAAGAAGCTGAGATCCCTCATAAAATCCTCCAAAGCTGGTTACGAAAACAAAATCGCCACTGATTCTAAAGACAACCACAAAGCATTCTATAGATATGTCAAGAATCTCAATGGCAACACTCAAATCTGCTCTGAGTTACAGCACAATGGCACTAAATATACAGAACCAACTGATAATGCCAACATCCTGGCAGATAGGTTCAGTGCTACCTTTACCCCCCACTCACCCCCTAAACTGCCCATCTCTATACCAGAAGAATGCAAAGTTCCTGTAATTACGGCTACATTGGTAAAAACCACTCTCTCCAAAGCCAAGAACATAGTATCCAAGGGACCTGACAACATCCCAGGCTGCATTCTACATGAACTACAGAACAAACTGGCACACCACCTAAGTACCATGTTCAATCATAGCCTTACCTCAGGCTTTGTGCCCACTGAGTGGTGCACAGTGACAGTTATCCCACTCCACAAAGGGGGAGCCACCACAGACCCCAGGAACTACCGCCCCATTAGCCTGACGAGCCTGGTCTGCAAGGCTATGGAACGTATAGGTTCATAGGCAGGTACTAGGCTATCTGCCTGAGGGCATTTATATGTCTAGCCAGAGTGTGTCGGCTTTTGCCACCCCATTGATTAATTAACTGATCCTCTGTCAAGCAGAGTCAAGTATCATCATGGAACTTATAAACAAGGACATTGGTAATCTCCAAACTCTGGACCCCACCCAGTTCGGGTTTGTAAAAGGCAGATCATGTCTCCTAAACCTGATAGGCTTCTTTGAAGCGGTCACCAAAGCCGTAGATGAGGGTAAGATGGTTCACACAGCCTATCTAGATCTCGCCAAGGCTTTCAACACCATCCCCCACTCTGGAATTATAGATAAACTCACTAAACTAGGTATAAATCCCTATGTCACAAGATGGGTTGCAACTGGCTCACTGACAGAACCCACACTGTGAAAGTAGCAGACTCCAAATCCAACTTCAGACCAGTAACAAGTGGAGTACCACAGGGTTCAGTCCTGGGTCCTCTCCATTTTGGTATCTACTTCTCTGAAGTACAGGCTAACACAGAAGGTCTTTGGCTAATGAAGTTCGCAGATGACTGCAAACTAGGAGCCATAATCGAAACTCCTAACGATGTGGACATCCTAAAAAGGGCCTCACTGAGACAGAGACCCGGTGTCAAAGCCATGGCCTCAAGCTCAATGCCAAAAAGTGCACTGCCATCCCTTTTGGTAGTCTACTTAACACCGAAAGTGTGATAAGAGACCTTGGGACACAGGTGGACAGTAGTCTTTCCTTTGATGATCACATCGCCACAGTAGTCAGGAAATCCTTCTGCGTGGCACACAAAAGGTTTCTCATCCAGGAAAAAAGAGGTCATTGTTCCCCACTACTCGTCACTACTCATTAGACCCATTACAGAATACAGCGCCCCTTTTGGTATGTACCTCACAAGACATCTACAACAACTGGAAAGGTCACAGAAATACCTCACAAAGAGGATTACTGGCCTCAAACAGATGCCATATGCAGACTGTCTCAAAAAACTCCAGTTTTACTCCGTCGCATAACGCCTACAAAGAGGCGATCTCTGTCTAACATATAAATCTATGTCAAACCCAGAGCTGTTGGACATGCTCCACTTAAGGAAATCCCAATCCCTCTGAGAGACACACTCTAGGGATCTAAACTTGTCACCACAATAAACAGAACAAGCTGGAGGGAACAACTACCTATCTATATCAAACAAAGCTCCTCATTAGCACTCTTCAAGAAAAATCTTGATGATTGGATGGGAGATAGGAAATTCACCCTGGGGATCACTTCTGTGGCTCTGCTCGACAGGGGCACAAGAAAATAATTTTCTTGGGTGACGAAAGCCAGGGTACCCTTTTGGCTAGGATTATATATGCCCTAGGGCCAATAGCCTAGTACTTACCTATGAACCTATGAAGCAGGTGGATTTTGATTACCAAATTTGATGAGGTATTTCAGAGCTACACAGTTAAGGCTCCTATATACAAGCAGAAACCTATATTTCAAAGTGGAAAGTGATGATGACGATGATGAAACGGGGGGGGGGGTTCAAGAAACAAAGTCAGACTGGGATTTTGGATATAAACCTTTAAGGAGAATAACAGTAATCATACAGACTATTATATTTGTAAAGTAGCAGAAAATATTCTAAGAACTAAGCCAACATGGGAATGGAGAAAGGAGATTGTGCCAATAGGGATGACTGCAATTACAGATACAGACAATAGGCAAGAGGTGGCTGGAATTTCTTGGAGAAAACTAGAAAAGGAACAAAGGCATTAGGAGCAAATAACTAAACATGGAACGGTAATAGAATGGGAAGTTGCGAAATATTTACTTGGACTGCAGGTTAGAGATTGCCTTACCTAATAAGGATAGACATCAGAGTATAGGCAAAGAAAAAAGAAATTGGGGGGGGTGGTCCTAAACGAAAGACCAGGACTGGTAGAGTTTTTAGTAGAATCAAGAACGGAACCTGCTGTTAAGTAAGGAATAATTAGTACAACATATAAAATCTTGCATGACAACTACAAGAATCAATGAGAGGAGATTAGGAAGGATTGGCGAGAGAGCTTGGATAAGCAATTCACAAAGAAACAATGGGTGGGGGATATACGTTTGTCTCCCAAATGGGCAAAAAAATCTAGAAGATTTAGGATTTTTGCTTGGAAATGTTTTAATAGACATTTTTATACCCCAAGTACACTCCAGAGAATTCTTCCTCAGATAGAGAGGAAATGTTGGAAGCATGATGGAGAAGAAAGAGAAAATTAGGAGCATATTTTCTGGGAGTGTAATGAGTTGGCAGACTTTAAAGATTTCCCGCAGACAACTGTATCAGAGATACTGGGTGAGCAAATTGGTATAACTAGGGAAATTACTTCTCTGAGCTATGATACAGAATCAGAATTGCCTAAACATAGCAAGGCCTTGCTGAGTCTAATTATGGTGGCTACCAAAAAAGCTATTACTAGAAAATGGAAGTCAAAGTCTAAACCAACGGTGCTACAAGTAGTGAATACAGTAACAGAGATAAAACAAAAGGAACTGGGATCTTTAGAAAGGGTAGGAGCAAATTACATAGGAAAAAATGGGAATTGTGGGAACAATACATATGGGGAGGAATGAGGTTTAAAAGAAGGCAGGATTTGAATGAGCTATGTAATGCCCGACTGACAACGATTGGGCAGATTACAAATAATGTATAATTTTTGCAACTAAAATTATGTCAATATGGTTTGTGATGTAAAATGTTTGCAACTAAGATTATGACAATATAGTCTGTTTTCATTTATATAAGTGTATGACTGCCTGTCATAAGTGATAATTTAATAAAGATGTTTCTTGTTTTAAAAAAAAAAAGCATATTCACAAACAAAATGACAACTGCTTGAATGCTTTTAGTTTCTTTATTCAGATCACTATACTTTTCAAATGGAAATGGTGTCTTTTAAAGACAATCAGGAAAAAATATGCTTCAAGTATGTTACTATGACTCCTGTGAGACAAGTATGGAACTATAACTCTTAGAGAGACCTTAAAGAACCAAAGAGGACATTTTATAACAGATTTTAAAAAATGTCAACTTGTGTACCTACTCAATATTCATCCCATCTTTCCATTTCCTCTTCTTTTTCAAGTCTCCCGCCATACAGTATTTAATTTTGGCAAACAATCCTGAGTTTTATCTGAAGTCATCCATTCATTCATGGTATATTTATCTAGAATTTTTCTAGTTGGCATCTCTTTACTGTTAACTGATTAATAGAAAGGGTGGTTTCAGTGTACATCAATTAGTGTTAAAACAGATAAAACTGCCTTGCTATTCACTGTTTCATTAGGCTCTGAAGAAGTCAGTTGAATTGTTAAAACTGATGAAAAAGGAAACAGGTAGTCGATACAATCCAAGCAGTCACAATGAAGTATACTGAACGTAAGTTTATTTTTAAATCCACAAACGTTAGAACGAAAACGTTTGTGGATTTAAAAATAAACTTACGTTCAGTATACTTCATTGTGACTGCTTGGATTGTATCGACTACCTGTTTCCTTTTTCATCAGTTTGGTTTTTGTGTATTCGAATTGTTAAAACTGACCGATTTAATTTTCCAGAAATTTTCTCACAGGATTTTATACCTTGGATTTAATAAATTTTGGATTTGTTTTATTCCATAGTCCCGTATTCAGCATTTTTAAGTCGTTTTTGCAGGCATAACTGACTTTAAAGGATCTAGTACTGAGTTTCATTTTTGTCAATTCATAGGATGGACATTGTGAGCAACCGTTGCTCAGTATATGTCTTTTACTGGTCGGTCGCTTGAGCTTTTTTCTGGTATAGTTTATTTAGCCTCTTTACAATGTTGTTTCTTAAATCTGAAGAAATTTTTGGCAAGCAGTCTACCAGTCGAGTGGAAGATACAGTTATCCAGAGCAACAGTTTCCCATTTGGTCAACTTACTCAATCGGTCAGAAACCTCATGGCATTAGCTGAAATTTTAACTCATAAATTGGATGCAGCCCTGCCTTATCCCCGTATCCTACTTCACTGTCCAGTTCCTTGAGCTCCAATTCCAATGGTGCTTCAAATGGTAATGTTCATAACAATATAGAAATCCATGAGAGTAGCCACAATAAGGAAATGACCACTTTACCATCTAAAAGGAATTATCGTCTTGCTTGATGCTCAGGTCTGCCCGTGCAAGGTAACCAGTGCTCAAGAGCAGGTAAGCATAACTCAGGTACTTGTTCAAATTCTATCAGTACTGATACAGCAAATAAGTCAGACTAGTACAAAATGCTGGCACTATTAATAGTGGTCAAGTGAACAGTTATAATACTGGACTAGTTCATATGGATATAAAACAGTGACTGAATAACTTTTCATTTGACTCTTTGGGGACCCACTCAGTACAAAAAACACCAGATATGTCCGTGGCAAAACAAATTACTAGGTTGCAAAGTTTATTGTTAAAATACCGTTAAGTTTCAGTCAGAGAATGTTTATTTGGAAGCATGCATTGGTAAAAATATAGTGCAAAAAGGACTACGTTTATGGAGGTTCTCCAATGGAGTTTATCATAGAACTCTATTGTATTCCGAACTAGTTCAAATGTTTAACCACAAAAGTTTGTGTCTCTTGAAAATAATTATACATGAAAATACAAACAGAATGGTTGCCATTCTAGAGCAAATAGAAAACTTGCATGCTAACATAAAAAATGATCTTCTTTTTGAACATCATATTGATTCTTATAATAAGGCCTTTTTGGTTGTGGAAAAGCAAGGAAAGAGAAAAATCTGGATCATGATCAAAAGCATATGCAATGCAGACAGCCTATCCAGCCCCAAAATGTCCAGTTATAGTAGACTCAAAGTCGGACAACAGTCACGATAGTATGTTTAGGAAATTTTGCCAGATCACAACCATGATACATTAGATAATGGGGCATTTAATCAAGAACAGCATCTGGCTAATTCCGCGTCTTTTTGGAGACTGGCAACAATTCAATTGACATGGTCATGGAAACCCTGACATGCCCATCCATGAACACACAATTCAATTGACATTGTCATGGAAACCCCGACATGCCCATCCATGAACACGAGAGGCAGCAACACATCGAGGGGAAGACGTAGAGTCAGGGGTCGAGGAAGAAGATGGGGACGGAGATACTGACTGAGCAATTTGGACATTTAAATAATGACATTTTGCAGATCTCTCCTTACATTTTGTCAAGAAATGGTTTTAAAATTTTTAATTATTCAAGCTTGGCAGTTCAGGATGTACACTTTGACTTATTTGAAAAAGTTTCTTCGTATGTCCCCTTTATTAAATTTAATATAGGTAATGCACTTTTAGAATGGTTCAAAACAAATCAATCACAAAAATTCTGGACAGGCTTAAATAGACTCCTCCACCCAGGTAAATCATCAACCCCTACCCCCTTAGCTATCCTACAACAACCTCATAAAATTGCTGCTAATACCTTTAACGCTTTCTTTACAGAAACCGTGCAATCCCTAGCCAACCATCTCCCAATACCTCAACTACTACCATACCCCCACAAGAAAATAAAATCTCCTTCAAGTTTGATCTAGTACCTACATCACTTATTAAGTCTCTACTTAAAAAAAAATGAAACCCACCATCCTTTCAGCAGATGTACTACCCGCAGAGTTTCTCCAAAAAGCTGCTAATGAAATAGCAGATCCAATTTCAATTTTAATCAATCGAACTATTCTCGAATCCTACACCCCCTCCATCTGGAAGATCTCACACATTATTCCTCTTCACAAACAGGGACATTCCACTGAACTCTCAAACTATAGACATATTGCCATACTATCTCTCCTTGCTAAAATAATGGAAAAATGCAACCATAAGCAATTTCTAGCCTACCTGAATCAGAACAATCTCCTAACCCCCTCCCAGCATGGATTTAGACCTTCCCATAGCACTACCTCAGCCCTTCTCTCCTTCTCTCACACAATAATTCAAAACCGCAATGACAAGCTCTCCTCAGCTCTCGTTCTAGACCTATCCAAGGCATTTGACATGGTAAATCACCAACTACTCCCAGACACACTAAAATCACTCTCTATAGACAACCTAGCAATTAGCGGGTTTCATTCTTACCTAAGTGCTAGACAAGACAACAAGCTGTACTATGGAAAGATAACCTATCCCCCCTTTTACCAGTCACCCTTGGAGTCCCCCAAGGATCTATATTAGGTCCCCTCCTATTCCCCATATTCATTAATGACCTGCACGCAATCATCCCAGATGCAACATGTATTCAGTATGCAGATGACTCCACACTAATTTGTTCTGCCACCTCACCCACAGACTTATAATCCTTAACCCAAATCACTTTTAGTAAAGTAGAGAACTGGCTCACTAGTCGCCGACTACTATTAAACCCAAATAAAACCAAACTATTACTCTTCTCCCCTACGCGCAAAGTCTCCTCACCACCTCTCACCATAACATCTAACAATGGCACCATAATTTCTCCCCAGAACCTTGTACTAAACTACTAGGGGTAATCATCGACAACAAGCTAAAGTTTGATGCTCACATAGACAAACCTATCAAAACAGTTAATGAGAAACTAGGCTCTTTATACAAAATTAAACAATTCCTAATCCCAGCTGCCAGAGCTGTTATTGCCCAGACACACCTGCTATCAACCCTTCTTTATGCCTCACCCATCTTAGTAAACCTAAGTAAATCAAACCTCAATAAACTTACTAGCTGCTACAATAATATAGCCAGATTTGCTACAGGTTCAGCTTATAGAACCCATCACTGCCTAAACCTTAAATCCCTAGACTGGCTAGAACTACCCTATCAACTTCAATATAACCAACTTACAGTCCTTCACAAAATTCTCTTCCAACCAAACAGTACACCCATACTGAAAAATATTATCACTCCCTACAATAACCTAAAAGCCTTCTGCTCTTCCAACAGAATGCTAGTACAAACTACTAAAGCTCACAACTCAGCTGGTGAGTCACTATTCTCCAACTCTGCTGGCAAAAACTGGAACTTACTTCCTGCTGAACCTACTACTCTGTCCTTACCCCAATTCAAAATATCCCTAAAGAAACACCTATAAACACATTGGCTTTGTCTATGCACAAACCCTGACTAACCCCACTCAAAACAGAAACAATATATGAGAACCTAGCTACAGGTATAAAACTCTGATCCTTAAATTGCTCAGAATTAATTTGTCTCTCTCCTGCTGGTAAGATTTGAAATAAGGTTGTTAGCATAAATGTTAGCCATCTTAAGGCTGTTTCCCCTTTCAGATATAATCTCTAACTATCCCCTCCTCAACGACCCTAAGGCTAAATGTTTCCTCTTCCCAAATGCAATCGCCAACTATTTCCTCCTTACCTATTAACTTCCATCTATTTCCTGTCTGTACTTCAGAAAAGCATGTAATTGTGTGTATATAGCATTAAACAAATACATATGTTGTTATAATACAAAATAAGAATTTCACTGTAATTACACTTGTTTACGTATATTTGGAGCTTTTCTCCCTGGGCCTCAACTGAAAATGGACATGTATCCAGTTGGACTTTCCCGGTTAACAAATGTAAAGTAAAATAAATAAACTAAAACTTTTTGTACATAAATAAATTAAATTTGTTAATATATTTTAATAAGAAAACTGGTGTTGCAACATATTCTCAAAATATGATTAAAAAGAAAAGTTCTTTCGTCCCTCCAAACACACCTCTTAGTAGTGCATTTCAAGACTTATGCAGATATAAAATGTTTGAACTCAGTAAACAGCAAGGTTCCCATTATAATTTGAATTGCATGAGCGTCATGTACTTAAATCTATTTCAACAGCTAATACATTAAGGGTTATGCAATCCAACAAGGGAGATGGAGTAGTTCAAATGGACATGATTGATTATACAGAAAAAAAAATTATGAATTGCGTCTTGACACTAGTAAGTGTGAAGCAGTTCCCTTGATAAGATCCATACAGCATATTGAAAAAATTATTTATATTTAATGGGTATGCTTTTGGATGATGTTATTACATGTGAAATATATGAACTTTTACTTTTAGATCAATCAAAAATGCCAATTGTTTTTGGAATACCGAAGGTCCACAAGGACAAAGAAAATCCCCCTTATGAGACCAACAGTGTCAGCAATGGGGACGAAAACATTTCCATTGGGAACTTATATAGACCAAAAAATTGAAGAATTTTTTAAGTGATTATAAGTGCATACTAAGAGATTCATGGGATTTCCTCCATCAGTTTCCACAACTTTGAAAATTTAGATGGAGTCAAACTAGTTTGTATTGATGTGCAAAATTTATTTGGGTGCATTCCCCATGAAGAGTTAGACAGTTTCTCCCAGGCACTCAACCTGTAAGGACAGAACATAAGTTATTACTGAGTCTTATGGAACTTATTTTAGAAATTAATTTTATGATGTTCGAAGGGGAGTTTTACAGGCAAAAGCAAGGGGTAACCATGGGAGCTATCTGTGCCCCGATTTATGCCAACCTTATAATGTGGGTTTGGGAACAGGAAATATTGTTCAAGTCATTGTAAAAAGAAAGTTGGGCACATTATGTCTGTTATTTGGATGATATTTTTTCTTTTATGTACAGATACTATTGAAAAGATGAATTATTGTTTTGATTTTATAAATGTATCTACTTCTTAAGTTTACAAATACAGTAACATTTCCTTCAGTTTGAATGTAATGATGTATACAGATAAGGGAGTATTTAAGTCCACTATATATAGGAAGTCCACATTCTCAAATGCCTACCCACATTTTAACAACTCACACCCAAAGTTTCAGAAAAAGTCCCTGGTTGAGGGATAATTTGTTCATTTATCAAGAATGGTATAAGATTATTTGTTTTTTTTAAAAAAAAGTGTGTGAAGTGTTGATAGATATGTTTAACGAAAGGGGGTATACTTTAAACTGTATTTATGATCTATATGGAGAAGTGCTTTCACAACTGGAGAGGCGATTTTGTCCAATTTTAGGTCAAGCAGAAACTAATACTAATAATGTTGATCACAATGAAGAAATAGGTGATATGACACAAAGTTTACTGATGGAATTCCATTCATTAATGTATGAAGTGAAAAACACTGTTAATAAAAATTGGTCAGCATTTAGAGCTGATAAAGACCTAGGAGAACTACTAGGTCAGGCTCCAAAGGTAGTTTTTAAAAGATGTAGGAATTTTAAGAATATTTTTGAGACTTGGAGAAACAGAAGCAAGGTAAAGGAATGCTGAAATGCGAAAGTTGCAGTTAGAGTAAATACATATTAGAAACAAAGGTAATTATTATGGGCCCATATAATATTTCTGTGAGACTGGTGGATGCAAGTAACTGCAATTCCGCTAGACTGGTTCATACAGCAGTTTGCTTCCCCTGTGGCTCATTTTGTGTAAATAAGATGAATCATGTTTTAAGACGTAGAATATTGATCTACATAACAACAACACTAGCAACGCCTTACATAAATATACTGTCACGGAAAGTAACAACTAAGTAAGATCAACAATTCCAGAAAGTGTGAAGAAATAGCCAGAAAACTCCAATTCTGAGCACTTTCATTCTTATTTATTGTTCAAAGAACTTCTTCAGAATGAATCACCATACAATTACACAGTTAATATAATGGCTAATAGCCAATAAATTTAAAATTAAGGTTGATGTCACTCCCTACCTGTTCCATCTCGTAACACGATTACTGATTAAGTGACCGGATAAAGGAACACTAACAGGTAATTAGGAATAAAGAAGAAAAAATGTGCTGGCTAAGCATAGTTTGCTTTGTTGTAAGTTTTCAAACTTCAAATTTTTGTTTTTGGAAAAAGTGGTTAATTTCATTGTGGATGTAAAATCACTTTTAGAAGTGAAGAAACTCGGGTGGCAAATTTTACTGAAGGCTGACCGGCTTGAACGACAACTTAAACATTAGGTGCGTTCTGAGATGGAACAGTTAGAAAGTGATGTCAACCTTAATTTAAAATGTATTGGCTATTATCCATTATATTAACTGTCTAACTGTATGTCAATTCATTCCGATGAAGCTCTTTGAACAATAAATAAGAACGAAAGCACTCAAAATCTGTGCTTTCTGGCTGTTTCTTCCCACTGGAGTTATATAAACATTTTCCAGTTCAATTCTTGACTGGAGTGACTTCTGTGCAGAGTCTGCATGTCTTCCCTGCATTTGTGTGGGTTTCCTCCGGGTGCTTCGGTTTCCTCCCACATTACAAAGAAATGCATCTGGAGCATTTCTCCCCGGGCCTCTGCTGAAAATTGGCTTTGTTCCAAGTCGGACTTTCCCGGTTAACAAATGTTAAAATAAAAAAATAAAATATGCTGTGTCCTGATTTTAAATCATGTAAGTTTGGGGTATTAGAAAAGGTTGCATTAAATCTATGAGGGGGTAGCTTTGAAACAATACTAGAAATGAAAGAATTACTACGGCAGCTACTCTCAAATTCCTTAGATCCTCCTGGTCTCAATGAAAATACATCTATTAGCAGTGTTCTGAAGCTTAGCTCATATGACAATATTTCAAGGTTTAATGATTTAGTTTTTTTTTTATTTTAAAATTGTATGACAAGTATTATAATACTGTGAATGTACATATATTTTATTATATAATTGTTTGCAAATCTATTTATGTATAAAGTTTTAGATCTAATACAATTAATTGAGCATCTCTTTATTGTTAATTGATTAACAGAGGGGCAGTTTCAGTGTACATCAATTAGTGTTAAAATAGATAAAACTGCCTTGCTATTCACTGTTCCATTAGGTTCTGAAGTCAGTTGAATTGTTAAAACTGACAAAAGTGCTCAACCTTTGTTACACGATTTAATGTTTTGGGAAATCTTGTCAGGATTTTATACCCTGGGTTTAATAAATTGTGGATTACTTTTATTCCATAGTCTCATATTCTGCATTTTTGCATCTATTTGTGTAGGCATAAGTGACTTAACAAGATTTGGTATTGAATTCCATTTTGCCAATTCAAAGGCTGGACATTGTGAGCAACCGTTGTTTGGTATGTTATTTAAAGGCAGCTATTGTCGCTTTGTTTATCATAATCCAGACTTATTAAAGGTTTTGCATAGACCATTTGGAACTACTGTTCTGTGAAGTCTAATAGCGTTCTTTGAATGGGTGAGATTTTGAGTACGATTATGTTTTAGCAATATATAGGACAGAGACATAAAAAGGACTGACATAGAAGTGACATCTTAAGTTGTGTCTTAACAGGTTTTAGTATGGGTAAAAGCTAATTGCTTAAAAATCAAAGAGAGGTAGTGTATGTTATATGGTAGTTACTGTAGGACACAGTACTAAAACCAATCTTACTGGATATTTGTACAAGTGATAATGCAGAGTGATTGCACAGAAGGGTATATTTTCTTGCATAAAACAGCAATTTACAACAGCAATTTATTTACTTATGTGTGGTAACTGGGAAGTTCCACATAAGCATATTTCATTTTCAGTCTTAGTGCATGGAGCAAAAAATCACAGTAATATAAGAATATAAACAAAGAGTGCAGCAATTATATAAAAGAGAAATTCACGATGCATTACAAATATTAACATAACTTCCCATAACACAACGTCAGAAAGCTACTTATCTAAGGAGATGTACTGAAGAGTGCCAATACATGTGTCATCAGGGAAAAAACAACACAGCACATGTAATACTTAGCACTGAGGAAACAATTATGAAGTACAGAAATGCACAAAGCACTGCAAATGGTACTTAGAATCCACTAACTTACAGTTAAAGGAGAACTACTTGACTAAGGAGATACAAATATCATATTTCTCTTGTTTTTGAACCTACATACTACTTTGTACTCTGTACTCGTTTTCCCTTTGCTCCTGTTCTTCTTTGTAGTTGTTTCCATGTTTATTGTCTTACTAAGACACAACACAAAAGTTTTAGTAAATGTTTCCTGTACTTATTTTAGTCATTGTTCACATGGCCGTCTATGTATCTGTATTATAATGTAGATAACTTTCCCTGGTCCAGGTCATGACTCAAACAATCCACAGAGCAGTTCACTTGTCCAGCTAACAGAGATAAAAAATAACTACATATGCATATTTCAGAACATATTCTTAACTAAATGAATGCTAGCAAAAAGGAAAAAGAAGTCTGAAAGGATTAAGTAGTCAGGTAAATACAGAAAGTACTTAGAAGGAACTGGGAAAGAAAGAAATTGGAAGAGGCAGAGAAGACAGTAGTCAGCAAGTTTTTGAACAGCAGGAAATAAGTGGGCTGTGAAAACAAAAGAACTCCTGAGTAGGATGGATATAAAACATAAAAAGTGAGCTGCAGAGATTAAAAAGATAAACCAAGGAAAAAAGTAATTAATAAAGATATCAAAGTTTGCCTGTTGGTAATGGAAAGAATCACTGACTGCTAATGAAAACCCGAACAGGGGAGGAGGGGTGGTAGCCCCAGTTGCATTACCAATCTAAAGTAACATAACTATAAACAACTTGCCATAAAGTAGCTAAATGGACTGTGTTAGCCTAGTTCAAGCTTTAGGCATGAGCTAAGCGAAAGATGAATTGATATTATTTGTTGAAGGGAGGTTCATGCCGATCAGCATTAGCAGACTAGGGTACAGCATGCCATTTTTATAAATAAGCAAACAGAACAGAGTAGATTCAATGGGACATGGCAAAATTAGTGGAAAAGTTAAATATTTAGTGGTCAACCCAGATCAGAGCAGCCAGAATGGGTATGCCAAGCAGACTTTACATTCCATCTCAGTTGTTTTTTTCTAAGTCTGTGGTTCACGACTAAAGTCTATGAAGTGATCTCTCATAAATCAACACCCTTAGCATGTTCTGAGACCATGTTTTAGCCATATCTTCATGGGCTGGAGCGAAACATCCTACTGCCTAAAAAGCTCAGAATCACAGAGTGAATCTACATATATTCCCTTGAAGAACTATATTGTTTGTTACTGATTTTTGCATTATGTACTAAACTGCTGTTCTTGAAATAAAATACCACTTTCAGACAAAATGAATCAATGTAAGCTCTTACTACCAGTGAGTACAAATTTTGTATGTACCATTGCTGTTTTAATTGTTACAGCATGCATTTTCTAGGCTGTGGCTGCAAATTCTATTTGGACTAACCCAATCAGCCAAGTAACAAATAAGTAAATAAAAACACACACTACATTTTTTTTCTGAACTTCATTCACTAAGAATGCAACACAAGACAAATCCAAAACACTTGAAGGAACACATCTCTCTCCAACAGCCTAATGTTAAAATGCTATCAATTTGGACTTTTTGCTGGAGAAGATATTACCTGTTTCAGAAGAGCCAACACATACAAGGGAAAAAGTCGCATGGAGAAAGGTGCAATAAGGCCAGGTTGCTGAACACTGAGAACTGAAGAACGATATGAAGACAAAGAATCAATTACAGCATTCACCAGGGCATCTCGAGCATCACCCAAGCTGGACGAAACTGAACGATCAACAGCTGTAATTCAGTTAAGGGGCAGAAATAAATATTTAGAAACTAGTTTTCAAGCAGCCAGTTTAGCCTCAGAATGACAAAAACATGATGACAATTAACTATTTCCATCAACCATGGTAATGATGTGATATTCTGAAATCTGACATTAATAAAAAAGCACTAACAAGATTCAACAAAATCAAGTGTTACAATCAAAATATCAAACATGAAGCTTTCTTACAAAACACATATGAAGGAGAGAGGTAAGCAACACCCAATTCTAACTAAACAAAACCTATATATATTTTTTTAATTCCTTTTTGCTATTGTTGATTTTTGCTTATTGCAATGTATTCTGTAATTACATTTTAATGACAGCAAAGAACACAAAACTTTACCTAAATGCACAAATATGTAACTAGTTATCTATAGCTGTCCCTCTTCTTAACAAGCCTATATCAAATACCCCAAAGCAGTTTACTACAGTAAGTCTGTTGTGCTACAAGTAAAATACTCGAAAACTATTACATTGTGAGTAGTTTTTGCCTACATCACTGTAGTGCATTTTTCCAGTTTCATTTCCACTACAAGTAGACCATTTCTTCATAAAAACCTTTGTAAACTTTAAGGATACCCGTGCATAAAACTATTTTCACTATTTTCTTTTGTTGACCACCATAGGCATAGGCAGCAGCGCAACCATTAAGGTCTGTGGATATATCTCCAAGTCAGATCTGTGGTGATGTCACAGAGGAATAAAGAGACTAGTGTATGAGGGTAAATCCTTGAGACACAGTGTAGAAAGCTCTTTATAACAAAATGGCACATAGACATCTAAGGTGCTTAAGGGGTAATGCATCTTGCTACTTAAGTCACTACGTGCCAAAATGTATGAAAAAAAAATTGCAAACATTAAATAATGCCAAGGAATGATTACCCTCTCAGAAAACTGAACCTTTTTAATATCCCTTTATAAATATTCCCAGTTTTTTGTAAGTCATGCTACCTATTTCACCATATTCTTCACCTGACCTCCAGACCTTTGATTATATTCTGAATAGTCTTACATGACCATATCATGCCACCTCTATTTTCTATCTTCCAACAAGATATTTAAATTATGCAATCTCATTGATTACACTGCCTAACCTTTTAATGCACATGGTGCAATTTCCCTTTCTCTCTCTCCACTAATGAAATCTTCTCTCTTTATGACTTTTTCAAACTGCACATTAATTCTTAAGATGTAGCCTTACAAATACACTAAAAAAGGTAAAATAGAAGTTGAACCCCTTCTATAATGCTGGATCATTTTCATCTTACTCTGTTTGATCCAAGTGTTGGATCCGCTTCTCCAATCCAATCCAGCCATCTGCCAGTATTCCTAGCCTTAAGCACCTTCTGATTTTTCCCTCCCATAATTCTCATCTTCCTACTAACCTCAAATCAACTTTGCCAACCAGAAGGTCCCATGCTGAAGAGTAGGACATAAAAAAGAAATGGGTGAAAGAAAACATTAAACCAATCTGCTAGTCTTTCAACAAAGTGACAATTTGGATGGGAGAAAGAGGAAGGAGTATCTTATTAAAAATACTAGTTTAGAAAAGATCCTGTATTATGGTAAGTACATAACTTCTGTATCTATTTTGTCCATCCAATCTGACTGCTGGGACAAAACTCCAAGCTACCTATTTTCTTGGGTGGAATTCACAACAGGATACCATTCAGAAATGAAGGCTGAAGGAAGTGCTGGATCTAGACATAACATTCAATTTATAATGCTTGGCAAAGTTGTACAATATATACAATGTTGCTGCAGCAGACATCATCCACAAAAGAATTTCTGAAAAAGACTACAGCAAAATATAGCACCTTCTTCTGGCATGAGCTCTTGGTTTAGTAGGTAAATTCTTATTTCTGGAAGAGAAGACAAAGGTGATGCAATCAGATAGCATCTGAGTGTTTCCTGTAATTGAGTATCTTTTCTGAAACTTGTTCTGTGGGGGTAAAATCTAAGATGCCTATGAATATTATAGGTATGAAACAGATAGTCTCCTTTGTTTAAATGATTAGGATTAGAAAAAACAATACTGGATTATGCCTTGTTTGATTCATATTGATCATTGATGCTACTTGTGAAATAAAGGATGGGTTGTTTCTCAGGGTACCACCATCTTTGTGAAATACTAAGCACGGAAGTGTGGAAGACAATGCATGAAGTTTGCTTCCTCACATCCCCCCAACCTAGCTTACTTATACTACCTCCCTATAGCCCTCTTTCTACATATCCTTACAGCTAACCTTTCAGCTAAACACCTCCCTACACACTTCCCACATCGCTCCACAATGCTTTCTCTCTTATATTATAATGTAAAGGCTTCTCAACAACATATCCCAGTGTCCAATTACAAGAATAACTGAAGAATAATATGTATTACCTTATGTAAGAATGTAAAATACCTATCCTCCATTTTAATGAAGAAAATAATTTATAATATGTTTGTGCATGGATGCTTGAATGTATTAATCTGTATATGAGGTTAAACTGTTTGAATGTATTACTCTGTATATGAAGGTAAATTACCTATCCATTGTATAAATTAAAGAAATAGTAATATGTATGTACATAGATGTCTGTAAGTATGGAGCTTTTCTCTCCAGGCCTCTGTTGAAAACAGGTACATTTGACCCAGACAGACTGTCCCTGTAAACAAATGTCAAATAAAATAAAAAATAAATTCTTCCCAGTCAATGTTTTATCTTCATCTATTCTTGTTGATTTTCTTTCAGGCTCTCTAGGTTTCTTCTTTACTGGCTGGCAGTGTACTTACTATCTAGTAACTGAATTTACTAAAACTTGTAGAGTTACTGGTCCTTCTCTCTCAGTTTCTTTTTTCACACTGGGAGAGTTGAAATCAAGCTGTTGATCATTGTGCAGCCATCCTGGAAGTCTGTTTTTCTTCATATTATTGTATGCTCAAATGATTCATCACACTATGTACACTATTTTCTCTCTGTAGCATGTGGAGCTTTTACCCCCAGACCTCTAATGAAAGGGGCTTTTCCAGCCAGATGGTCTACAAATAAACAAATAATAATAATAATAATACAAAAAACGAAAAGCTGGAAGCTCTTGATTACGGATATGGATAATAAGATGCAAGGAATGAAAATGTTTACGTCCCTCTAGTTTACATACAGGTCAGGCATATTTTATTAACTGCAAAAGATGTGGATGATAATTTATAAAAACTTAAGGGAATTTATTTGGAAGGGGAAGAGGACAAGAACCAAGTTAGATGAGTTAATTATCCCCACACAAGGCATTTTACTATTACTTAATTTAAAAGGGATCGTTCATAGCTACACAGTTAAGCCTCATACAGTTTTCATTTATGTTTTGTTGACCAGTTTAGTCCCCATTGGGCTAGTAGCCTCTTTTCAGGGGAGACCTGAGGTAGTATTTATACTACTAGGGAAAAGTTTGCCAGTACACTGGGAACTTCCTCTACTTAAATTCAATGTAAGGAGGAACGTTTTTGCTGCTGCACTTCCTGCTTCTTTTCCTGGCTCTGAGACATCTAGGAGAAGCTGTGCAGTAATGGAGGGAGAAGAGAATTGTTCTGTTGGTGACAAGTGTCAGACAGAAAACTGTTGAAAAGTGAGTAGATAGCATAAATGGTCAGCATTTTGCTGACGTTAAACCTCAGGATTTTGAAGTTGTTGTAACTGAAATTGCCTATTGAGGTTTGTCTGATGAAAAACTGGTTGGTTTATTGGACAAAGGTGATCTTGGAGAAGGGTCTGAGATTTCATGGTCAGATACGATAGAAAAGGTTTTTAGAATGAATAGCTGGAAGAATAAAAGGTACTTGTAAACTTTATTAAAAAGGGAAAAAAGTTTGTTTTTGAATAAGAAAGAAGAAATAACACAAGAGTTATTTTGTGGGGTATAACTTAGTGTTACCTTTAGCTTTTGAAGCAAAATACATTAAAATCTTTCATTCATTTGGGAAAAGAGACAATTGGTGACTTAAATATTTGAGAATGAAGACTTAACAAAATATTTTTGTTTGTGAAAAAAGGACTGTTACCCATGGAATGAATTTATCTTTTCTGGGCAAGGGACTCGAAATAAAAGGTTTTTGTTCAATTTCATACTGATGAAACTGAGTTAAAAGATGTTAAACATTATTTTTTATTTGTGTTATTTAGTTTCTGATATTTTGAAAGTTAAGGATGAGAGTGGTATTTGGAATGCGGGGGGGTGGGAAGTGGGTGTTATTTTTAAATATGAAAAAAATGTGATAAAGCATTTTATCAAGTACTGTATGTGTAGATAGTAATAGAGGAATAATTAAGCATATGAGGCATCCAAGGGCTCCTTTTGTGGAGATTTCAATTATCTAATAAATGAGTATACAAAAATAAGATGTAGTCAATGCGGGGAAAAGCTCTGATGAATAAATAAAAGGAATGTAGAATATGCAGAAGTGTATTTTTGGTTTGACTGTAAAAAGAATAACAATATAATGTTGAGCAGGATGATGAAGAAAGCAATGTAATGACTGAAAGTAATGAGGAAGTAAGGGAAATGGGTTAATGAAAAAGAGGATTATGTAATAAAAGATGACTTAAATAAAAATAAAGTTATGTACTCACCATAACATTCCATCAGAGTTGTCGATTTGTATGTATCCTCAATGGACGAGTTTGGTTCCAATCCCTTGGAACTGACTCGGCTGCTTGCTAAAGCTTGTGGACACCAAAAACTCTTGAGCTTTCCCTTTACCCATAACACACCTGGTTGAATACCTCAGATCAAGTTTGCTGACAGAATAAGCAGAAAAATAAGAAGGAAAGAAAACCCCAATGTCTCCAATGAAGACTATGTCTGGGTCTGTCACCACTATAATAATATGCTAGACTGTGAAAAAGGCAGAGACCACCTGTTTTTCCAAAAAAATTAGGTAGGGGGTTGAAGGGCGGGAGTTGAAGTTACAAGAAACTTGACAACTCAGATGGAATGTTATGGTGAGTACATAATTTCTTTATCTGAAGTTGTCAATTTTCATGTTATCCTCAATGGATGGGACAGAGTCTCCAGCTAACTTACTTCCTGGGTGGACTAAGGAAGGATATTCTTAAGCATCATTGAGCCAAATGATGCTCTATCCCTGGAGACCAGTTCCAATTTGTAATGAGTAATAAAGATATGGGGCTTGGGCCATGTCGCTGCTGCACATACGTCTTTCATGGATGTTCTACCCTGAAAAACAGCTGATGTAGCTACAGCGCTTCTGGCATGAACCTTTGGGAGTTTTGAAAGAGTAACACCTGATATGGAATATGTAAAGAAAATGCAGTTAGCCAGCCATTTTGCTAAAGTGAATTTGGATACATCTTGTTCCAATTTGGTATGTGAGAAGGAGATAAAAAGCTGTTCTGTTTTTCTGAAGTCTTTTGTCCTTTGTAGGTAGAAACAGAACTGTATGTACATCCAAAGAATGTAAACAATACTCTCCTTTATTAAATGGATGGGGAAGAAAATTGGCAAGCTAATACATTGACTGATGTTCTCAGAGACCATTTTTGGAAGGAACGAAGAGCTGGCTCTGAGTGAAACCCTGTCCTTATGAAAGACTAGATATAGAGGTTTAGATGAAAAGGCTTGAATCTCTGAAATTCTTCTGGCAAAAGTGAGTGCGACTAACAGAATAGTCTTCCATAAAAGGAACTTAACATCACAAGTGTGGGCAGGTTCAAACAGTTGTTGACTGACTGCTCGTAACACCAAGTTGAGGTCCCATGGTGGAGTAGGGTTTCTGAAGGGAGATTGTAACAGAAGAGTACTCTTCAAGAAAGACTTACAGAGTCTGTGTGAGGTCAGAGAAAAGTCTTGGAAGCCAATATGGAAGTTGGAAACAGCTGCTAGTTGGACTTTGATGGTGAAAGCAGAGGCCGCTTATCAGAAAGCAATGCAAAAAATGTAAGTATTTCATCAACTGGGGCTGAGAAGTAATGTTATGTAGAGCCCAGTATACAATTTTTTTCCATTTGCTAGAATACAATCTTTGTGTGGAAGGCTTATGAAACAATAGTAGTATGCGTCGAACAGGGGACAAGAGCATAGGATGTCTGGCTGCTAATGGAACTAGAGAAATCAAGCTGTCGCTTGAGATTGTGAATGTTGGGGTGAACTATGAGCCATGCCTGTTGGATGGGACAGGAAATCTGGAATTGGATCCAGAATCTAAGGTTGTTTGATTAGGTGAGGCCAAAGGAAGGGGAACCAAATCTGTTGAGGCCAAAAGGGGGCTTTGAGGATGACTTTGCTCTTCAACCTGATGGCTTTCTGCAGACATTTGGGAATCAAAGGTACTGGCGAAAATGAACAGAAGAGACTGGAGGGCCAAGTGTGTAGAAGAGCATCCATTGGGACTTCCCCCTTGTAGGGGAATTAGGGCAAAATAGCTGCTGCATTTGTTGTTTACGGGAGAGGCAAAAAGATCGCAGCAAGGCTGCCCCCATTGTCTGACTGAGGGACCACTCATGAGGTAGGAGAACTGACCTGCTTAATTTGTCTGCTATCACATTGGACCTCCCAGAATGTGCATTTCTAGGAGAAAGCAGTTTGATGAGATTTCACACACTTAGGGCTTCCTGACAGTGAGCAACACCTGGTTCCTCCTTGTTTGTTGATATACCAGACTACTGACATGTTGTCTGTTTGAATCACAATCATTCCAGAGGGGAGAGCACCCTGAAACGCTTGCAACGCCAAAAGCACTGCCCTCATCTCTAGAACACTGATGTGTAATGAGGGCTCTATCAGGGACCAAGTGCCTTGGACTGTCTTCTCACTGCAATGCTCCACCCCATCCCAGCAGGGAGGCATCCGTGGTCACTGTGGCCTTGGGCTGAGGGGAAGAAAAGAAACATCCTTTTAGAATTGTTCTTAATGAGTCTACCATGCTAGATCTTTTTTGCAAATGTTGGTGATGGAAATTGGTGTGAACATGGGATGGAAAAGTATCGACCATTGTTCTGCAAGCAACCACTGTATATGATATCTGGCCAGGAGTACAAGAGATATAGATACTGCCATGGAGCTAATGTTCAGAGGACAAACTGGCAGGCAATTTATTTCTGCTGATTACAGTTCAGACTTGCCATTGAATGGTCAGTAATCTCTGCTGAGGAATAGAAGTTATGGTGGTTTTCGTATTCAACACCACACCTACAAATTCTAGGCTTGGGTAAGTTCCAGATGATATTTTTCACAGTTGACTGTTATTCCCAAGAAGGAGCACATTTGAAAGACCTTTTGTCTAGCTTCTATGAGTTGATGCCTGGTGATGGCAGTGATAAGCCAGTCAACTAAGTATGGAAACACCCGGAATCCGTGCAGTCTCAAGTGAGCTACTACTACTACTGCCACACATTTCATGAACTCCCTGGGCACTGTGGTGAGATCAAAGGGCAGTACTCTCAATTGGTAGTGATCGGCTCCCATCCAGAAGTGTAAGAAATTCCTCGACCGCCTGTGCATTTTTATGTGACAGTACTTGTCTCTGAGGTCTATGGAGCACATCCAAATCGTCCTTTTCCAAAAATGGAAGAATGGACTGACCCCGTGACCACCCAGAATTCAGTTCGACAAACTGAATTGTTTAGTTTGCTGAGATCTAGAATAGGTCTCCAGTCCCCTGTCTTTTTTGGCACTAAAAAGAACCTTGAGTAAGTTCTGGGTCCTATCTGGTCTGGGGGGACCTTTTGGATGACTCACTTTTCTAGCAGCTTTTGTATTTCTAATGCTGCTTGTTCCCTTTGATTGGGTGGAACATCTGGGATCTTTAGGTAGGATGATAGATTTTGTGAAAAGGGTATAATATAACCTCTGGATATAATTCTCTGCACCCTTTTGTCAGAAGTTATCTGTAAGCAGGCTGTCTGCTGCAGGGAAAAATGACCCCCAACTGCCTCCAGAGGAGGGCAATCGGGGGCCTCCATTCAGGAGCACTGGAAATGTTTATCAAAGAATAAATCTTGAAAACCCTGGTTTCAACTACCCTCTCTGCCTCGAGGGTGGTGTCTCATATTGGAGTTTTCCCATCTGCCCCTGGGGGAACTGTCACTACGTGTGCCAGGAAAGGATCCTTGGGACTTTTTGAACCACATTTTTCCACCAGTACACTGGTTCCTTGAAAACGGTCTCTGAGAGGTGGAAAAATGTACGCCCAATGCAGAAAGAGTCTTCCCATCTTTCTCACACCTAATGTGCGTGTCTTTCACCTTCGGCCCAAATAAGGAAGTGTGGTCAAAGGGGGCATTGATGAACACAGACTTGAATGGTTCTGTGAATTCACACAAAAGCATCCAGGTGTATCTCTTTAAGGCTATGCCTGAACTGATGGCTCTCGTCATCCCTTCAGCTGTGTGAGAAATGAACCTCATGGACGAGTTGAAAATGGAAGTCATGGTGGCCAACTGAGAAGTTACAGAGTTCCAAACATTGCCAGCAATGGCTACTGAGAGGGTATCTGAGAGTTCTTTAATCAGATCCCTCTGCAACCTTGTAAAATGTGCCAAATAATTCAAAGACCACAAACTAAAGGTCGATAAGACATAAATTTGCTTGCCCAGTCTATTAATCGTCCTTGACAACTTGTTAGGAGGATGAATAGTGGAATTCTCATATGACAGTATACTTCCTTTTTGGTGGCTGCTGCCACAACCATGACATTTACCAGTAAACCCTTGGTCCAGAATGGTTTGTCTAAAGGTGCAGTTATAATTTTGTTTGGTCTCCGGGGTATTGGCTCAATAGTGCTGGGGCTCTTCCACGCTCGCTGAGAGATAACTGAATGAGCTCATCAGCAGACAGGGTGCTCCAGGAGGTAGATATTAGGTGCAAAAGGCCTGCAGGTATACAGATTCCTCCGATGTAGGACTGCTGGACTGCCAACCACCCCTCTGTTTCAAAATTTCCAGGATGTCTCCAAAGAAGACATATTCAGGGGGTGATTGTTGGGATCCTTCACCCTTCTCAAAATCTGTGTCTTCCGTGTATGATTCTTCAGGGTAATCAATGTGTTTTCTCTTACACTTCTCCTTCCGAGGAATCTCCTCAGCGGAAAGCTCTGGGGTGGTGGTGGAAAAAGATGTTTCCAAGTTAAGGTATGCCTGAAGCCTTGATGCCTGCTGTCCAGCTGGAGAAGGCAGGTGAGGCTCTGGAGCAAGGAGTGACTTGGCAGATTGTCCCGAGGGGGGAAATACCGACTGATGTCTTGGAAAAGACAAGGCCCTCTCCACTACCTCAAAAGCTGATCCACCCACAGTAGGAATGGAGTATGGGCCTGAAAGAACAGAGGTTGACAGAGAAGTCTCTCTTCACTGTCACTGAATAAAATGGTGTTAGTTTAAGGAAGCTAGATGTTAGTGCTTGCACAAGGGTAGGAAAAGATATCGTAGGGGGTTGTATTGTTTGTGATCATTCAAGAGTTATGTTGGAGGTAGAAATTAAAGATGCGTCTTGAAGCAGAAGCTGGTGCCAAGCTGATCCATGCCGTGGCTCTGATGAGGAGAGACAAATTAAAAAAAAATTAGGTCGAATAAAAAACCTTGGAACCAGCAGGAGAGGTACGGCTATGGGATGTTTCCAGTTCTGACCAAGCCGGAGAACACAGAGTCACAATCGGCGCCAAAGAAAAAAAACTACATGAAGCTTCTGGAAGAACGAGTGGACTTTGCAGGTGAAGGTCAGGAGAAATATGAAGAAAAACTATCAAAAAATTATACTTACCTTAAACAAGCTCGAGAATAAATATAAATCACATCTCAAGCTGAAAGCGGCAAACAAGATTTGAGGCATTCAGCCAAGTGCATTATGGGTCAAGGGGGAAGCTCGAGAGTTTTTGTTGTCCACAAGCTTTAGCAAGCAGCAGAGTAAGTTCCGAGGGATCAGAACCAAACCCATCCATTGAAGATAGCATGAAAATTGACAACTTCAGATGTTATACTTCAGAAGGATGAAGATAACTGAACTGGGAGTGTTGAAAATAAAGAAATTGAAAGTGATAAGTCAGATGTTTGGGAAGGGAGTGTAAAGGATGTTAGGAAAAGAAATTCAACAGGTACTAGGGCTAAGGGTATGGAAAAGAAGATTTAACAATATACCATTAAAGATTACAAAGATTGGTAAGGAGTAGCTTTAGATGTTTCAGTTAATGAAAATAGTGAAAAATTTGATTTTGCAGATCAAGAAAAAGTTGTACATAAAAAATATTCAATTGGGGACAGAATAAATGATAAGAAAAGAAACTTTTAAAATACTTCTCTTGAACCTATGAAGAAGGACAAGTAATAATCTGAGAGTGCTTTCAGTGAATGTTTATAGTACTAATACGATAGGGAAAAAAAAGGGATACTGGAATGGTGTACTAAATGTGATGTAAATATTCTTATACAGGATGTAAAATTCCTGACATGCAAAGACAGACTGCAAACAAAAAGATAATGGGGTGGAAAAATAACATGGAATTTGGGATGTGAATGTTGTTCTGGAATGGCTGTACTGTGTAAAAAAAAAAAAAAAAAAAAAAAAATAGATGTAATGTTGGGTAAGGATAGGAATGTTAGCTGTTATGGATGTGAGGTACAGAGAATATGTTTATAGAATTATAGCATTATATTCATATACAAATTATTAGAAAGGAGAGAATCTGTTTCATTAAATATTAGATTATGTGGTGGTTAATATGAAAATTAATATTACAGGGGTCTATAATTGTGATTAGAGAGGAAAATATAAAAAAAGAGGGAAAGATGTTAAAAATACAAGAAGGGATACATGTAGTAAACTAGCTGTGTGGAATAAACATCAGTGGATTTATAAAAGAATGGCAAATGGATCTGAAATTGATTACTTTTTACTATTAGAAGTTTTGGGTGTAGCAGGTGGTGATACAGTAACAACATGTTTTTCAGATCATTTAGCAATATGGGTGGAGGTGATGGAAGAAAGGGAGTATATTAAAATGGGAAAGGGACCAAAAAGAATACATAAGAAATTATGAGCTAAATTTAGAGTGTAGAAAGCACTACAGTTATGGAGGGATCATATAACTATAAAGGACTTTTATAAAAACTGGTTTGAATGGCTGACTGAATTTAAAAAGAAGTACAACATTTTTTTTTCAGGGGCAGAATGATGTAAGAAAGGAAGAGAAAGTATCAAGTATTGAAAGATGTATAGAAATGTACTGCAGAATTTAGAGATGAATACAGCAGAGTATTCTGACATGGAAAGGGAACTATAGCTGGCAACTCGACACATTAAAACTCCACTGCCAATCAAGAGCGGACAAGGTGATCCGCCGTGGCAACCCCTAACCGGGAAAAGCCGAGAGAGGGAGATAGTAAAGGAGGATATTAGTATTAAGAGGGTATTTAAAAAATGTAAAATAAGCAGGAAAAAGAACACAAAAGCAAATTCCAAGCATTGTATTACGGCGTGTAGAAAATATGTAGAAGAGTAAAAAAAAGAAAATAAGACAGAATGGAAAGTAAAAAAAAATAACGAAGTTAAGGAAGAATTTGAAAAAGAAATTACTATTAGTGAATTGGATGAAGTAAACTGATTCAGTATCAGGCCCACAGGGTATATGGATGGAATAACTAACTGGCAAGAAGTGTGGTATAATTATTTTGAAAGAATGGTTAAAAGAAAGGTTTATGAAGAGTTATGAGGTGGGACATTAAAATATATATGGAAGAAAATGGAAAAAAAAGAAAAAATTAGAAACCATTTACATTAAATATAGATTATATTTTTTTATGAGAACATACAAATGAAAATGGAAGTAAGGATGAAGAACATTGTGGAATAGAGTATATTAATGGAAGGGTTGCCAGGAATTATTATTAGTGGTTTGAGAAAATGTGGATGACATAAGTAAAAGGGAAGATGTGAAACTTATCATTGGTGATATTAGTAGGCATTTGATTACAGTAGGACATAATGCTTTGTGGCATTTTATGGAAAAGTATGGAATAGGTAACAGAATTAGGAGAGCGTGTATGCTAGCATATCAAAATAATACAGTGAGAGTGTTACTGAATGGGTAGCCGACTAAAGAAATAAGCATGAATTGTGGTACAAGTCAAGGATGTGCCATGAGTGGGATATTGTTTGCAAAAGTAACGAATATGATAAGTGAATGAAGTAGCTTATAAAATTAAAGAACCTAGATATGTGATACAAAAGGAAGTGGTGATTCCAATAGTTTTAACATCCACAGATGATATAGATGTGACTGCTAAGAATAAAAATATGGAGGAGGGAAGTGCTGGTTTGTCTGAATGCATACTTAAAGGAAATGGGAATGACCCTGAGTAAAGATAAAGGTAAGGGTCTGGGTGATGCTGTGAAAATTGGAGGGATGTATTTTCAATGAATGAAGTAACTTTGTTAGAGATAACATTTGTAGTTAAGAAGCAATGGGAGGGTTTGATAAAATAAATGAAAAATATGTCTGCTGTGACAGTCTTCTGGATTAGCATTCAAGAAAAAGGCTTAACTGGTGAATTCTGTTTCAATTGGAAAATAGTATGCATCTCACATGTTTATATGATCCCAGAATAATATGAAAAAGAAATTGTGCAATTATTTTTTTTTTCTTTCATAAGGGGCTCAAGTTTAAACCCAGTGAAAAGTGGTATGTTGTACATGACAGAAGATGAAGAGGGATCGATTTTGTTAAATCCAGTCGTTCATTCTGCTTCTTTAAACTTGTATATAGTATTAGAGTGGGTAAATGAAGACAATGAGAAATTAACAGTGAGAATATTTAACTAAAAATACAACAAATTATGGGAGATTATGAGAATAAGAAAGAGATATAAAGATTATATAAATGAAGAAATTAAAAATGATCATGAAAAAATACTAAAATGGAATCTCAAAAATGATGACAGACAAGAATAGAAGGATGTGGCATAATAATGTGACGAAGCAATATTATTATGTAAATCTACGTGAAAATTTAACAGAAGTGATAAAAGTCATTAAAGTAAGGAAAATGTGGTGTACTACAACTGTAGACTGTCAGGATTTATTAAGAAGACTGGTAAATAAATTACTAGTATAGGGGAATATGCCACATAAAAAGAAATTGAAAGTGTGTTTATTCTTTGGGGAGGAAAAGACAACAGGGCTTTTTTTTTTTTCTGAAAGGAAAAAAAGGAAGTTATGTACTTACTATAACATTCCATGTGAGTTGTTCATCTCACTTTCATTCTTTACTGATGGGTTCGGAGCCGATCCCTCGGCTCTGAGTCGGACAACTGCAAAGCTCGAGTTCTTAGCTCGAGGCCAAGTCCCTATCCCATGATGCACCTAGAGTTACCTCAGATCTTGTTTGCTGCGTATAACAATATCATATGTCATTCTATCACTCCCAAGAGAAGATATAGAAGGACTGAGCAACCAGGATGGATCCAGCATCTCGGTCATCGAAAAGCCCAGGAGGGGGTAGGAGGGAGGGATGTAAGAATGAAAGCGAGATGAACAACTCACATGGAATGTTATGGTAAGTACATAACTTCTTTATGTGAAGTTCTATCTCACCGTTCATTCTTTACTGATGGGTAGCATCCCAAGCACCATCAGCCTCGGGTGGCTCATGGGAGTATATTTCTCAGGACCGTGGATCCAAAGGAGGCCTTGTCAACTTTGTAATGAGTGATAAAGGTATGAGGTTTTGACCAAGTGGCTGCTGCGCAAATGTTATCAATAGGACGTCTGGCAGAAAAGGCAGAGGATGTAGAAACAGCTCTGGTTGAGTGAGCCTTTATTTTATGCTGTAAGGGCATATTGGCAGCTGAATAAGCAAAGGTGATACAATCAGATAACCATTTAGATAGAGTTGTTTTAGCCACTGGCCTACCCTTCCTGGAGTCTGAAAATGAAACAAAAAGCTGGTCTGATTTTCTCAAATTTTTTGTTCTATCCAAATATAATCTGAGCTGACAGTGAACATCAAGTTTGTGCAGCATGTACACTAAATTGTTTGAATGGTTGGGGAAGAAAACTGGCAAATCAATAATTTGGTTGAGATTAGTTTTGGTGCAAACTTTGAGAAAGAAAGAGGAGTTTGTTCGAAGTGAGACTCTGTCAGCATGGAATATCAAATAAGGAGGCTTGATGGATAAGGCCTGAAGCTCTGACACTGCGGGCAGAAGTAATAGTCACTAAAAAGATGGTTTTCCATGACAAAAATTTGAGGTCACATGAGGAAACTGGTTCAAATGGCGGGAGAATTATGCGGGAAAGCATAAAATTTAGATTCCATGGAGAATAGGGAGATTTCAAAGATGGTCTAATATGAAAAGTCCCCTTGAGAAAGGCTTTGGATAATTTGTGTGACATAATATTCAATCATTCAAATCCCAGATGAAAGTTAGAAACGGCAGCAAGTTGAACACGGACTATTGCTGCTGCAGTTCCTTTATTGAATATCATGGTTAAGAATTCTAGAATAGAGGCTATAGGGGCTTGGTAAGGATCGATATTGTGTTTAGAGGCCCATATAGAACATGTTTTCCATTTGCTGAGGTACAGCTTCCTCGTAGAGGATTTATGAGAGGAAAGGAGAATTTGTTTTGTCTCACTGGAAAGGTTATGGAACCTGGCTATGATGGGAATTGGAGCAGCCAAGCTGTCAGCTTCAGGGACTGCAGAGAGGGATGAAGTTCCCCTGACGAATGTGTCAGAAGGTCTGGAGCTGGGTCCAGAATTCAGGGGTCCTCCAAAAGATGAAGTCGAACGAAGGGGAACCAAATATGACGAGGCCAATAGGGAGCTATTAGAATGATGGTCCTTCCCAGGGCTTTGTCTTTCTGTAGTACCTTGGGTATCAACGGGATTGGTGGGAATGTGTAGAGAAGACCTGGGGGCCAAATGTGAACGAGTGCGTCCCTTGGGGCTTCTCCCGGAGGGGGAATCAAAGTGAAGAGCTTCTGCATTTGGTGTTTATGTGACTGGCAAAAAGATCGCAACAAGGCTGGCGCCAACTGCGTAATATCTTGTCCGCTATTTCCGTCTTGAGGGACCACTTGTGTGGCAACAAAATTGCTCTGCTCAACTTATTTGCTATCACGTTGGATTTCCCCGGGATGTGTGTTGCTAACATAAAGCGCTGGGTGGAAAAAGCCCACTGCCATACTCTGAGGGCCTCGCAACAAAGGGGGTAAGATCTAGTTCCTCCTTGTTTGTTCAAATACCAGACCACTGACATGTTGTCCATCTGAATCGCAATCATACCCAGAGGAAGAGTGTCCTGGAAGTACTGCAATGCCAAAAGTACTGCTTTCATCTCCAGGACACTGATATGCAGATGTGTCTCTTGATTGGTCCATGTGCCTTGGCCTGTCTTTCCCTGAAAATGCCCCCTCCCCACCCTATCAGGGAAGCGTCCGTGGTCACTATTGCTGCTGGGGGGGGTAGCACAAATGGGTGTCCTATCATAACATGAAGAGAGGTCAACTACCACTTAAGATCCTTTTTGCAGAAATTTGTGATCACTATCATGTGATACATGGGAAGCTCTTGGTAAGACCATTGAGTGAACAACAGCCATTGTAGTATCCGCATGTGCATATGACCTAGTGGTATGGCTAGAATTGCTGCTGCTATCATGCCTAACAATTTCAGTGCTGGTGCTTTGTCTTTGGATAGCAGAATATGGACATGCTGATGGAGAAGAAAGACTCTTTCTACTGGAAGTCTTAGCATGGTGGTGGTGGTGTCCAGTTCTGCTCCGATAAAGATGATATGCTGCGATGGCGACAACGCAGATTTTTCTGAGTTTATTGTAATGCCCAGTTGATGTGCTGTGGCGACTCCTGACGGGAGCAGCTGAAAGAAGAAGATTGTAATGCCCAGATGATTGCAGAGTGACAAAGAGGACTCCCTGGCCTGAATGAGTTGATGCCTGGTGGTGGCAATAAGGAGCCAATCATCTAGGGACAGAAACACCTGGAATCTTAAATGCCTCAGGTGAGCCGTGAGCACTGCCATGAATTTGGTGAACACTCTGGGGGCTATAGTGAGACCAAAGGGCAGGGCTCGAAACTGGTAATGAGTGGCTCCAAGCCGGAAGTGCAGATGGTCCCTGGATGGCCTGACCATTTTTATATGGTAGTACGCATCCTGGAGATCTATCGAGCACATCCAATTGTCTTTCCCTAAGAAGGGAACTATCGACTGAACCGTGACCATCCAGAACTTCTCTTTCTTTACAGATTTGTTCAGTCTGCTGAGGTCCAATATGGGTCTCCAGTCCTCTGTATTTTTTGTAACTAAAAAGAATCTTGAGTAAGTTCTGGATCCTGTCTGGTCTGCTGGGACTGGTTGGATGACTCTTTTTCTTAGCAACGTTTGGACCTCTACTGTTGCTTGTTCCCTGTAACTGAGTGGAACATCCAGGATTTTTCTTGATGGTGGAGGGGGTGTGGGAAATGGGATGAAGTATCCTCTAGAAATTATACTTTGTACCCAGTTGCCTTTTGTTATTTTGAGCCAGGCGTCTAGGTACAAAGATAAGTGACCCCCGACTGCCTCCAGAGCAGGACAGTCGGGCCTCCTTTTAGGAGTGCTGGTAGGGCTTCCCAAAGAAGTGATCTCTGTCACCCTGGTTTTGTGGACCTTCTCTGCCACGAGGGTGGCGTCTTCCATTACTGCCCGCTCCCACTGCCCCTGGAGGGGAGTTGACCATGTGTGTCCTGAAAGGCTCCTTGAGCTTTTTGGAACCACATTTTCCTCCCTTTTGACCCTTGGGGTAGGGTCTGGTAGGGGTGGAAAAATGGACTCCGACGGTAGACAGATTCTTTCCCTCTTGCTCACACCTCACCAAAGTTTCCTTAACTTTGGGCCTGAAAAGGGATGAGCCATCAAAGGGAGTATTCACAAAGGATGACTTGAAGGGCTCCGCGAAGGAACACAAGCACATCCAGGAGTGTCTCCTATGAGCAACTCCTGCACCCGCTGCCCTACTCGTTCCATCAGCTGCATATGAAATGAGAAGCATGGACGAGTTCACTATGGAGTTGAGGGTAGCAAGATGGCAGGCAACTTTGTCTGAAGCTCCTGCAGCTACAGTACCCTGAAGAGTATCTTCCAGCTCTTTAAGGAGATCTCTTTGTAGTCTCGTAAAACGGGTTAAGTAGTTAAGTGAATGGAGTGCAAAGGTCGCTGAACTAGACATGCGCTTCCCGTATCTATCCATGATCCTGGAGTCTCTGTTAGGAGAATGAATAGACGAGGAAGTTTCAGACAATTCCTTTTTGGTGGCTGCCGCCACCACCATGGCATCAACTGCCACACCTTTTGACAAGAAAGATTTATCCTGGGGGACAGATAAAAACTTATTAGGCCTCCTAGGGACAGGCTCCATAGTATCCCGGAGTCTCCCACGCCCTTTGTGAGACCAGCTGCATAAGCTCATCGAAGAGCGGAGACACCCAAGAAGTGGAGGGCTGAGACCCGAAAACCTTCAGGAGAACTGACTCATCCTCAGTAGGGTTTTTGGACTGCCAGTCACCCCTCTGCCTAAGGATTTCAAGTATCTCAGCAAATGAGATATCTTCAGAGGGGGATCATGGGGGACCCTTCTGACTCATCCAAGTCAGTATCAGATATTAGAGACTCCTGAGGGGAGTGTAGAGGTTTCCTCTTACAAACTCTCTTCCTGGAAACCTTGTCAGTGGGAGCTTCTGGTGAGGTCTTGGAAGAGCAAAGACCACCCAATGAGGCTTACTAAGGCTCTGGGTCTCTACGCTTAGTCAGGATCTGTGAGGCAGAAGCAGACACAGGCACTTTAGAGGAGGAGTTAGCCACACCTGAGGTTGAGGATATTTTAGGAGAAATAACTCTCCTCATGGCATCGAAAGCACCTCTGCTCTGATGCGAGGGAACCGACGGATCCGAGAAAACCGTTGATACCACTGGCACCAGGACAGTGGGCTCCGAGCCAGAGGTAGGAGCAGAGCTTATCTGAGCCAAAGCCGTGAGAGGCAGAGTCGGAGCCGTCAAGTCGGTCCGACTATCCTCCCCAGACCCAACCAGAGAGTGTCGGCTCTTAGAGTCCTCGATCATCACCGAGGATGTCAGAGTGAATGGAGCCGAAGACACTAGAGTAGACATCGGCTCCAAGGGTTCCTCAATCAATAGGTCCGACTCCTCTGGCTCCGAAGGACCAGTATGGCTCAGAGGAGGAACAGTTTTAGCTGGTGTAAGGGTCTTCGGCTCTGAAGCCATTTGGGTTGGAGCCGATAAAATTTTTGCAAAGGCCGGTGCCTGTAACGGCTTCTGCACCACACGATCCACATCCAGATCAGAAAGGCTAATAGAGGACTGAGATGAACAGACTGAAGGTGGTACTGATTGTAATAACAGACTCTTAGGAATTTCGGATACTGGTTCTGAGACTGGGGACCAGCTTCAAAAGGACTGTCAGTTCCGATGTCTGTGGAGCCGAAGTTGAAGATTTCTTTGATTTTGATTTTTTTTGTCTCAGAAGTCTTAGAAGACTTTGAGGACTTGCTGGATCCATCTTGGTTGCTTCAAAGATTCTTGGAAGGAGGGTTTCAACAAACCTCTGTCTATTAATTTCCTTTTTCTTTCCTGTAAGACTCTGGAGGAGAAGGAATGGCATATGGAGCAGCTATCCTGTAAATGCAGGGCCCCTAGACAGTACACACAATTGACATGGCTGTCAGTTACAGACATCTTTTGGCCACATTTACGGCACTTTTTAAAGCCTGACTTGGAATGCTTGTCTTGATTAGCCGTCGTTATCTCAGACAGAAAATTACTGTCAACTACCAAAGAAAATCCTGAACAGTAATTATCCAACAAAAGCCCTTGAAAAATTCAGGCTAAGTCACACACACAGACTAATAATAACCGAAATATTAAAGTGACGGAAAAAGAAGTCTGTCTAAAGCACACAATATTAAAGATAAGCAGACTATACAATGAAAAAGGAATAGCTGCTATTAAAAACACACTAAGCCTTATCTAAGTGTTTAAATATACTCTAAACAATAATTATGTAAGACAGAAAATTACTGTCAGCTGCAAAAATCCTTAACAGTAATTCTTTAGAAATGTAAGGCTAAGTCACACCCACACAGCAAATAACTATCTAGATATTAAATGACTATACAGTTATGTAACTATTTAGAAGAATTTATGACAAAAGGTCACTGACTACAACACACTCTAGTAACCAGAAAATCTTTAAACTAGACCTAAAACAAGAGACCAACTAGAAATTTAAAGCACACTAAGGGAAGGGAATACAATATACGTAAACACACCAAAAAGCTATAAGAGCTTTATAAAACTATCTAAAACTACCTAAAACTATCTAAATTTCAATATAAGAGAGAAATATATGAAAAAGAAGTTTTACTGGGCCGAGCTAATGCAGAACCTCTGATCTGTTGCAGCGGCAAACCAGAACTGAAGTAACTCTAGGTGCATCATGGAATAGGGACTTGGCCTCGAGCTATTTGAAGACCTCGAGCTTTGCAATTGGCTGACTCGGTGCCCAGGGATAGGCTCCAAACCCATCAGTACAGAATGAACTGCGAGCTAGAACAACTTCACATGAATGGTTAAACACTGGAAAAATAACTGAATAATTTTTTTTCAGAATACTAATAATGTAAACAAAATAGTTAAGAATAAAATGTATAAATATTATAAAAATGTGAAAGAATATGTGAGAAGCATAGATAAGGATTCATTTTAACTAACATGGGCTACTTGGAACGGAAGACTGAATGTAATTTTGTTTAATGGGAAATGTATTTTAGCTGATATACCATGAAAAATTAGATTATGGTTGTGGAACATGGAATGGGTGTGAATTATGAATGAATAATGGTACATATGTAGATATATACTTCTAAATATATATATATATATATATATATATATATATATATATATATATATACACACACACACACACACACACATATATTATGTAAATATGTAAATCATGTTGTGTTTACGATGTGTTAAATGACCCCCTACTCTTTTCAATATGTGCCGTGGAATCTTTACCATCATCCTGTGCTACAACCCTCTCAAACAGATGAGACCTCATTTTAATGTCTCATCCAAAGGATGACACACTCATGAATACAGCATCCATGCTCCTTATGCTGCACTGTAGTGTCAGCAATCCATCTACTTGGTTTGGGAATAGGAACTCCAGCCTTCTGCACCATAGACAGTGTATGCTACCTACATATAATTCAAGCAGAAAATTATAAATAAAAATGGAAAGGGATGATGATGAAACATGAGGGAAAGGAGTTTCAGAATTAAGGAGAGAGGACTGGCTTAATAGCAGTTGTGATGCCACTCCACAAAGGCAGCCCTACTACAGGCCCCAAGAATTACAGATCCATCAGCCCGACGCCATGGAATGCATCATAACAGACCTGGTAAACTACGATATTAAAAAATCTTGTAAGCCTTTTCCCCTAACAGTTAGAAACTAGTCTTGAAGCCTATGAAATGAATCTGTTGAACTTTTCTTGTGAGGGTAATGCAAGCTGTGGATGGCAGCCATGCTGTTCATACAGCACACCTAGACCTCATCAAGGCACGTGATACCATACCACATGCCAACATTATCAACACAGTAAATGGAAATGTTCTCCAAATTGATCCCTGTGTAGTTAGATGGATAGCTAAATGGCTATAGGACAGGACCCACACTGTCAGGGTGTCAGACACGCCCTCAGACAGCATGAAAGTAACCAATAGGTTACTACAGAGATCTATGCTGGGACCTTTGCTATTATTCGAAATATACTCCTCTGAGCACCAAATCAAAAATGGGGAACTCTGGTTAACCAAAACTGCAAATGAATGTAAAGTCAGTGTCAGAAACTCTCAAGGCAGTCCCTAAGTTAAGCATGCTGTGCTAGTGCACATAAACTCAATTGTATACACACAATAATGTGGCTAGATAAATTTAATACATAAAACGTTGAGTGCTTGTTTCATTTTAATGTTCTGATGAGGTCCTTTGTGTAGGGACGAAAGCGCTCAACGTTTTATGTATGTTTAGAATAGAAAACACCCCACTCCAAAATAAAGATGCTGTGAGAGATGTTGGAACATGGATAGATAACTCCCTCTCCTTTGATCACCATGTTGCAATGGTGGTCAGAAAAGTGTTCTGTCTAGCACAGCTGATCACAAAGGGTAGTTCCACTAGATCCAAAGTCCTAACCCCTGTATATACTGCACTGATAAGGACCATCATCAAATACAATGTCCCTTTTAGGATGCATCTTACTAATCATATCAAGCAGCTTGAGAGATGCCCCAAGGTTCCTGACAAAAAAAAATACTGGGTGTAAAGGACCTGAGCTACCAAGACAAACTTGCAGGCCTCTTCCCTGTAACTTGTGTTCTATAGACTCCCTAGGGGCAATCTGTGATTTGCCTTCCAGGTCATCAGGGATCCAAGAGTTCAAAGACATGTGTCTGGAGTGTTTCTCCCTGGGCCTTTGCTGAAAATTGGCTTTGTTCCAAGTCAGACTTTCCTGGTAAATAAATGTTAAAAATACAGAAAAGAAAGATTTATTTATTTTTTGTCCAAATCAGACATTCCAGAGAATACTAGAACTACAGTTCTGGACCCGTTTCAGTAAATAAACAAATCATGGAGAGAGAGAGATTTCTCAGGCAACTACTATCCATTCTCTGGAACAAACTTCTCCACACCAAACAATGTGACACTACCTTCCTTAAAGAAGGAATTAAACAACTGGTTATGTATTCTTAAATTCACCCCCCACCCCCGTATAACTGCTCTTTTGCTCCTTGGAAAAGTAGATGAGGCCTAAGGTTGGATACAGGCAAGGGGTCACATGTCTCATTTACCTTGTACATTCTATGAGTCAATGAGAAGAATTCTGGATACAGGTCCTTCAAGAGAATAACAATAACCATTTCAAATATTACATTCAAAAAGTAACAAAGTATTCTAAGAACTAAGCCAGCATGGGAAAAGAGAAGATAGATGTTACCAATAGGTATGACTGCAAGCAAGGGGTACAGAACATAGGTAAGGGGGCTGGAATTTACTGGAGGAAATTAGCAAAGGAATCAAGGTACTGAAAGCAAATATCCATGGAGGAAAGGTAATAACGTGAAAATAAGGTGAAACATAAGTTTGTACTACAGACTAGACACTGCCTTTCTACCAAGTATCAATAACAGTGTACAGGTAAAAAGAAAAAGGATTGGGAGTGTCAAGTGAAAGACCAGATCTAGTAGAGTTTGTAAAGTCTAAAATAGAATTGCTTGTTAAATGCAGGAATCAATCAGAGGCAGCTGGAAAATATTTGGAAAAGTGAATGAAAAGGCAATTTACAGAAGAACAACAGGAGGGCATCTGTATGGCTTCCAAACATGACAGGATTAGGATTTTTGATTGGAAGTATTTGCACAGCTATTTTTATCCCCCAAGCAAACTTCGCAGAATTTATCCTAATGTACAAAACAAATGTAGGATGTTTGAAGAGAAGGTAACTGGGAACATCAGTTTGGGGAATGTAGCAAGTTAGGAGATTTAAAAACATTTCCTACAGAGTACTTTGTCAGAAATGGTGGAATTGCCAAAACATAGAAAAGTCTTACTAAGTTTCATGGTATTGGCTAGCACAAAAAAGCAATAAATAGAAAACGGAAATCAAAATATAAACTAACTGTAAATGAAAATTAATACTGAATATTGTAAAGGAAATAAAAGAAATGGAGGTGGAATCTTTAAAAACAGGTCGAAGGCAGGATGGAGCAAAATACATAGAAATAAATGGAATTTGTGGAAATAATACATGCAGAGTAATGTCCAGGTGAATAAGGGAAGGGAGAAATTGAGTCATTTATGTAATTGTTGCTGTAAATGACAATTGTTATAAAGAAAATATAAAATATTACCATTGGTTATTTTCTTTCCTATTAATACTCCACAAACTTCTTTTTTCTACTTATCACCCATATTAACCAGAGAAACATTTATAACAAACTACCAGAATGCCATCAATGGCTTGCCTTGAATTCACCTGACATTGTAGTAATAACAAAAGAAGTGGCTAAAAACTAAAACAAAAACTAATCCCACCAGATTGCATACTCAAGGCAGACAGAAAACATAAGAGCTGATGGACTTGCAATAATCTATAAAAACAAACAGCAGCTCTCTCTATCATCTCTAACTCCCCCATTTGACAAAACTGGAATCCTCATATTTACCCTCAAACAAAATCAACACAAATCCATTTACATAATAAGAGTTTATATCCCATATGGAAACAATCAAAGCACAGCAGATTACCTCTTCTGCTGAGTAGCATCCAGCACACCCCACCAAATAACTATTAAGTGACTTCAGTACTAACCTCTCTATTCCTCCACAAACAATTCCACCCATATCATAAATCTATATGGAGTAATACAACTGATCACCATTCCCACTCACTTCAACAATAAAAATACAAAAGTGTACCACAACAGACTAGATACTCACTCCTATGCTAGGTAAAATCTTTAACTCCAGGACCCTATCAGACTCTAAGCAACCATCTCCCTATATTCACCATAAGAAAGCAAACAAAAATTCAGAAACACCTCCACTTTAACTTGAATCGTACCCTCTCAAATTCCAAAAAAGACATTCATCTTATACCTGAAAAAGTATAACTGGACTAACCTAAAGCACCTACCACTCAATGGACACTGTATCTCACTTATAAGGTCACAGGTAAATACTAGTCTAGCTGCCCTTGCAGGCCATTTGAAGCCTAGCTATTTGTCCTTTCTGTGGTCAAATCAACCTATCCCATTTGGTTGGAGAGTGGTCTTACCCATCCCATGGTCAATAATTATATATTACCCCTAAGAATAACTGGGATTATACCACAGAAAATTTGAGGGGACGCATGCCTTGGATAAAGCATTCAGGAGCTGTCTCTGTCCATTAGTAGTGCAAGGGGCAGTCCTGGGGTAAATTTTCTGTTTCCCATGCATAGATCCAAGTTGTGCTTGAATACAGACAGCAATAAACTTTGTTTTATGTGGATGAGGAGTCTGTTCCATAGCAGTGGTATCCTCTGCAAGATATACCTGTCCCTCCAAAACATTTTGTTAATGCTGCAGAAGAGGTTTAGATTCCTAGGTTAAATATTCCTGATGCCATTTGACTTGCTGATGTGCAGTAAACCCATCAGTACTGGGTTGGAGGATGCCTTGTATGCCAGACACAGGTCACCCCGAAGCAGTCTACAGGATACCAAGTGAAGTGACAGGGCTCTGACTCAGCCCATGTGGGTCATGTTGTTTAGGCCTTGTATCCTTTAAGTAAGGTATTTCTGTGGGCACTCCAGTTGTTGCACGTGTCTGGACAGACACATGACATAGGGGGCATTATATTTAATGACTGGTCTAATGACGACTGAGTAAAGGGGGAAGAAGATACCCTTAGATCTAAGCACAATCCCTTTGTTTATAAGCTATGCAATACAAAAAGGACTTTCTTAAAACAATGGACACATATTGGTGAAATGTTAGGTCACTGTCCACATAAGTTCCCAAATTCTGAAGAAATGGGTCAACTCTTAGGGGCATATTTACAATGCAGTAGCTACCTATGGTAGATAACATCTGAAAGGATACAATGCATTTTTTGGCATTTAGTTTCAGTCCATGATTTTCACACCAGTTATTTATTTGGGACAAAACTTCCTGCAGGATGGCTAAGTCATTTGGGGATTCAATGAAGACTTATAGCTTCCAATCATCTGCAAACTTAAGTCAGCCAGATCTCTTTGGTATTAGCTTTTATTTCAGAAAAGTAGATGCCAGACTGGAGAGGTGCCAACAAAGAACACTGGGGGATTCCACTAGTGACTGGTCTCTTTGTGGAGGCAACTTAACCCTATTTTGATTTCCTGAGTCCTATCTGTAAGCCAGTTGTCAATCCATCAGGTGACATACAGGCTTATTCACAGTTTATTTAGCTTTTCTACTATGCCTAAGTGAGGAACTGTGTAAAAAGCTTAGGCCAGCTCGAGGTATATGATGTTTACCACTTTGCCTTTATCCATGTTATGTTGACCTTTTTAATAATAATAATAATAATAATAATAATAATAATAATAATAATATTCAATAATATATTCCTAAAATCCTAAAAATTCTAAGTGAATTGGCCCCACTGAGAAAAAAAATGAGTTAAGTCAAATCTTTTCCCCCTGGTTATCCAGAAGCAGAAAACACCTAGTGAAACTTTGAGATGTTGCCTGGAAAACTTGGGCCACAAACAAAACACAGCCAACTATTAGTAATTCAAAGAGCTTACAGAAACAGTGCAAAATACCATAGTAAATTAGAAAAAAATAGATTGATTTCTGGTATTTTGGCATTTGACTAGGGGGAAGATTTAAGTACTTCCTTTTGGTCTGTTCAAACCTTACAAAAAAGTACACATTTATGGTTGCCTAGCTACTACAGATTAAATTAGAAGTTACTGATGTCTTCCTCCAAAATGAAAAGGGGAAACGGTACAAAAAAGGGTTCACAAACAATTTGAGTCCAACAGTAAGACAGCCATGAGGGAAATAGCAGTGTAAGAAAGGAAACCTTTCCAACAACAATGAGCAACCAAACAGTCTCTTTAGTTCCTCTGGAGATCAAAATAAAACAAATCCTTGTTGAGATCTTCAAAATTATCAACTGACTTGCATACTATGTTCTAACAATAAAAGATTACACAAATGGAAGATTCCCTTACTGTTCATGCAGACACACACTCCACATTGCAGGCCTCCAAGAAAGAGCTTAAAGAGTAGCTGGTACAGATGGAGGTGAACCAAGACCAGATGGCCGAGAATCCTACTGAGCCAAAGGATCAATTGCAGGAGAAAAATATTCATTTCACATCCATCTCTGAGCAGGCTGAAGGGCAAGACATCACTGAGGTCATGAAGAAATGCATGAGTGAATGGATGGAGCTCCCCCAGGCTGATATCCATATCGAGAGGGTGCACAGAGTGGATTATCCCAGAGGAGGCATAAACAAGAAGCCTAGGCTGGTGATAGTAAAATTCAGCACATGCACATTAAAACAGCAAACTCTGTCAGTATTATAGAAGATGGGAACAGTCTATAATATCAGGGGAAACAAGGATGTACCAGGATAATAACTATACAGCCACAACCAGAGTCAATAAACTCATTTACTACAGTAATAAGAAAATGCAGAGAAATGCATCTAAGATTTAAGCCGTTTATCCATCAACCTTTAGAATTTTCTTCCCTACAGGGGCTAAAACCTGTAAATGTCCTAACAAATAATGAAGGACTTAAATAAGAGACTACTGGACATAGCTAAGGGCATAGAGTTGGAAAGGCCAACAGCAAACAGTTATCAGTCAGTGGTCTAGAAAAACTGAGCCATAAAGGACAGGATGTTAGGGAAACCATTCCCCTTTTTCTAAAAATAAATGGCAGAAAAGATTAGAAGGATGCATGAACATACCAAGAAGGTAGTAGAGTCTGCCCCTCTTTCAAGACCTATGGAACTGGAAACAGACCTTGTCATCAAGGACTGATCCCTTAGGGTCAAAAGGGACTATAGAATAATAGTGCAAGTTAAAGTTTGAACCTTAAAACTGCACAAAGGACTCTTTCCTTCCCCTCCTCCACTGTAAGCTTCCCGACAGTCTAGACATGAATCTTTGACTTGTACATCGTTTACATAACATTATGACACACATGGATGTCATGTCTCTATATTTTGCTAAGGGGAACTACTAGACTTCATCTCACTACCTGGTTTGAGTCATGAGTCAGCGTGTTAGGCATTTTGGTGATCTAGGATGTATTTAATACCTGAAGTTGGGACTTACTGGTCTTGCAATCCAGCCGTGTAACCACCCGTGTAACCACCCTTCCTCTTTCTTTTTGGCCTAGCCAGCACATGCATTCTATTCCATGGATAGTTGTAGTCCTACATTGTAATTAACTACCTTGTTGACTTTACAGGACTGCACATGATGCCAGGACAGGTACTTGTGGGTAGATTTTATAGATAAAAGTGCAAAGTAAGGCAGGGGTTGACTTTGAAGCATACATCAACATATGGGGGGTGGGTGAGGTTATGTTATACAAGCCATGCATAGAGGTCTGCAGAGTGCATTTCCCCATAAGGGTGAAATGAAAACAAGCTCCCACTGTCAGCTGATTTACATGTGAGATGAACAAAATGCTGCTGCAACAGGACACAGTGGAGAAGTGATACGAGGGCAATAGGATATGCCCTGATTTGCCTACCCCTCCATCCTCCTCTAGTTCTACTTCTATTTATTTGTATTAACTTACTAACATAAACATTTCATAGTGAAGCAAACCATGAGTGAGGGTGGGAAGCAAAGGGAATTTAAAAGATGAAGGATGAATGACTAGGTGGCTACGGAGTTTATGGTGGATATAAACACAAAGTATGGTCCAATACTGGGGTGGAGCACAGATAGATTTCAGAGGTGGAGTTGGCTGAATAGCAGCATGAAAGTGAAAGATCAAAGTGAAGAAGGAAGATCTACACAGTTTTTTGTAGGTTTAGAAAAGTTTAAGTATTCATTGGGTTGGGGTATGTTGTTTGGAAGTGAATTGAAAAGAACAGTTCTGAGAATATTAACATATCCAGATTATTTAACAGAATTAGGACAACGAGTAGTAAAAGGATCACAGGTATGGGATCATACCAAGTTATACAAAGAGATGGTTCATTAGTGGGGAAGAGTTACCTTACATGATCAGTGATTAAAATCATTTCATCCAATGGAAATGGGATGACTGAATAGCTCAAAGAAGACAGGGTATTAAGTTATTTGTAACAATGTGCTGCTCAAGTAGTAGTGCTGCAAGAAACACATTTGAAGAATAAGGAACACTAAAAAACTGATACTGAAGTCCAGAATGACAGGATTTTATACAGGTTTAGCAGGAACAAGAAGTCAGGGGGAAGTGATCCTCACACACAAAGCAATTGGATTACAAGTTGAGGAATCAGTTAGGGGTATGCAAGAAGATATGCTATTGTAAGACAGAGATGGTGGGGTTTGTGGTGTATTCAATGGACTGTGTTATCTTGCCGTAGCTAGTGTTCTGTGGGGGCGGGGGAACGTGCCTGATATAAAGGCTGCGAGACAGGAAGTTGGGGCATTGCATTGCATGTATGTTGACCGGTCAATAAAGCTTGGAGTTGGTACCAACTGCACACCATTGTCTCGCGTCTTCTTTTAAGGTAAAAGAATACGACATGGTGTCAGAAGTGCTGTGTGGCTGTGCTTGGGAGTGCTGACCCTTTGTCGAAGATTGTACGAGGGGCCAAGTGGTGTGGAAAGCGGACATGTCGGACGACGAGAATGGTCGGCAGCCACGTGCGAGAATCAATATGGCGTCCAGTGCTCCCAATGCTACGTTCAGTATCCAGCCGCCAGAGCCCTTTGACTTCTCCAAACCCCACGAATGGACACGATGGATACGCCGGTTCGAACGGTTCCGGCAGGCCAGCAACTTATCTTCCAACCCAGAGGGGAACCAGGTGAACACCCTGATATACTGCATGGGCGATGAGGCAGATGATGTCTTGAGAGGCCTCAAGCTAACCGAGGCTGAGCACCAGGAGTATGCTAAAGTGAAGGAGGGTTTTGAAAAGTTTTTTATTGTCAAAAAGAACATTGTGTATGAGCGTGCACGATTTAACATGAGGAAACAAGAACTGAATGAGACTGTTGATGCTTTTGTTACTGCCTTGCATGCTTTAGCCGAACACTGCAATTATGGGACGTTACATGACGAGCTTATAAGGGATAGAATTGTTGTGGGCCTAGCAGATACTAGACTGTCTGAGCGGATGCAGATGGAAAAAGAGTTGGACTTAGAGAGGGCTGTGAATATGGCCAGACAGTCGGAGGAGGTCAAGAAGCAGCAAACGGCCTTGCGGTGTGACAGTCCCGCCCTGCAGTATAATGTGAACGCTGTGCAGTCACCTCCGGACACCAGACGCAGACCGGAGGGCTTGAAAAGTTGGGGCAAGGCTTTGGCGCCAAATTTTCAGCGCCAGCAGCAAAAGAGTAAAGACGCTCCAGTCTTGCTGTGTTACAGGTGTGGGGGGCCTTTTCATCATAGACTCCTATGCCCCGCGACTGCTGCTAGATGTCGCTTGTGTGGGAAGAAGGGCCACTTCCAGCGGGTTTGCCGGCAGTTCAAGGCAGTGCAGAGTATTGAGGAAGACGAGGAGCCGGGGGAGCGGGACGAACAGGGGTTCTTCCTTGGCTCTGTCTCTTCCGGGAACCATTCTTGGCTTGTGGAGGTGCAAATACAGGGCACACCTATGACTTTTAAGCTTGACACGGGGGCAGATGTCACTGTTATCTCCAAGTCAAACCTGCACAACTTGTTCCGTGGGAGGAACGCTCCTGTGCTCCAGCGGCCGGAGAAACCCTTGCTGGGTCCGGGAGGGATGCCATTGGTGGTTATAGGATCCTTGGAGCTTCAGCTCAGCTACGGACAAAGACAGACATGCGAGAAAGTGTATGTTGTGCAGGGACTCCATGCCGCTTTTGGGCCTTCCTGCTATTTTGGGACTGGGTCTCCTGAAGCGTGTTGACACTATCACCATGGCGTCTTTGAAGGCCTCTTACCCGGAGTTGTGCTCTGGGTTGGTAGTGCAGCGGAAATACCACATAAAGCTGCAACCAAAGGCGGTGCCTTATTCCCTGAAGACCCCCAGGAGGATACCACTGCCATTGATGGGGAAAGTGAAAGAGGAGCTAAAGAGGATGGAGGCACTGGGTGTTGTTACCAGAATGGAAGAGCCTACCGATTGGTGTGCAGGCATGGTGGTAGTCCCAAAGAAAGACAGTAACAGGCTGAGACTATGTGTAGACTACACTAAGCTAAATGAATACACGCAGGGAAAGGTTCGCTGCCCTCGGTTGAGCAGAGTCTTGGGATGCTTGCTGGGGCGAAGGTGTTTAGTAAACTGGATGCCAATATGGGATTTTGGCAAATTCCTTTGTCGGAGAAAAAGGAAGAGACAGATAACTACTCAGGACCTCATTAGGTCATTACAAGATCAGAAAGTGAGGGTGGAGGGCCAAGAGAATAAAATACGCTAAAAGAAGTCAGGACATCCCAGCTTGGTTATATAGACAGTTTAAATAAACTAAGAGCAAATGCTGTAAGAATGGACTTCTCCCATACCCCCAAAGCAGTAAATTCAGCACAGAAACTTAGACAGCAAAGGTGTAGAGGAAGATATAACAGTATTGTGGGACCAATGGAAAGGGAAGATAAAGGGAACCTGAAGCAATGCATGCAGCTTTGTGACCTACTGTGCCAGGCTATATGACAAAGATATGGAAGTGGATAATAGAACTGACGACATTACTTTAGTAAGTTGAACCTTTACACCTTGGTGGAGGATCACAGAACCGACATGGCTGTACTAACATAGGAAGAGGTATGAGATGCCACGCAAATACAGAGGACAAGAAAATTCCTGCGATCAGATGGGATCCCAATTAAAGTCTGGAAAGATAACAAAATGTGGGTACTACCCAAGTGAACTAAGCTTTCTAATGACATTCTGATGGGCAGATTACTCGTTCCTGGAGAAAAGCAATAATAGTGGTTATACCCATGGAGTGAAAGGACTGGATGGATCCAGTTTTCTATAAATATTGGTCCTAAATCATTTATGACTATCATGGTGAAAAGAGTAGCTGGAAAACTACCATTCTTGGTAGACTGGGATCCAAGTGGGTTTATAGAGGTAAGGCAATTTTTATAATATAATGAAACCATGTTAATTCAAAAGATGCAGCTACCAATGGCAATAAAAGTACAGTTTTGTACCTACCATAAATGTAGATGTCCGAACAGGAATGCATCTGCAGTCCTTACAAATGGGTTGTCCTGTCGTCAGGCAGCCCTTCGGTCGGCCGGATTCCAAAGTCTGGGTCTGGCCTCGGCTGGTGTCGCACTTCACCCGACGTCATAGCTGCAGTTCTTCGGGTATAAAGGCATCAGCCGACGCCATTTTCCTCAGTGTTTCTTGCCCCAGATGCCAGTTGCCCTCTTGGATAGCTAAATTTTGGATAAATGCCAATGTTTCCAAAACGTAAAAGGCAAATACAAAAAATAAGCATGTATGTACATATATACAAACAAATACACCATAAGAGATCCCCAGCTAGCTATTAGATGGGCAAATACCTAGGAATACCACAGAGGGAAGGAGGGTGGGTAATCCTGACTGCAGATGCATTCCTGTTCGGACATCTACATTTATGGTAGGTACAAAACTGTACTATGTCCTTCAAGGATGCATCTGCAGTCCTTACAAATGGTAGAATACCATAGCCAAACTAGGGGAGGAGGAAGAAGAAATTATGGTGTAGTTAGGATCCTTGCAAAACAGCAGTGGCAAACCCTGCTCGGGATCTAGAGTATAAAGGTAAGTTATAATGCTTGGCAAATGTATGCACGGAGGTCCAAGTAGCAGCCTCTATAATGTCCTTGGTAGCCACTCCTAAGAAAGGCTGTGGTAGGGCTGTAGCCCTTGTAGAATGAGGCCTTATGTTCTGTGGAGTTTGCTTTCCATGGTAGGAGTAACAGAATCTGATGCAATTTCCTATCCACTTGGAGATTGTCTGTTTTGAAATTGCTTTTCCTTCCCTTCCTGTTGCATATGCTACCAGAAGCTGGTCAGTTTTCTATTGCCCTTGGTTCTGTCCAGGTAGTAGCGCAACTGTCTATGTACATCAAAGGTATGCAGCAGTCTTTCTCCCTGTTCTGTGGACTGGAGAAGAAGGTAGGTAGGTGGATAGCCTGGTTTAAAGACACTCTGGATACCACCCAGGCATAAATGTAGGATTTGTTCTCATGGACACTCTATCTTGATGGAAGATTAGGAAGGCTTGTACTGCCATTAAGCCTGTAGCTCAGAAACCCTTCTTGTTGAGGTAATTGCCAGCAGAAAAGCAGTTTTCCAGGATAGGTGTTGAAGATCTGCTGTTGCTGCTGGTTCGAAGGGAGTGTCAATTTTTCTAGCACAAAGTTCAAGTCCCATGCTGGTAATGCATTGGTTTCCTAGGAGGTTTTACATTTTAATTCCTCTCAGAAACTGCCTGAGTAGAGGATGCGAGAAGACGGGGGATCGAGCTGTATTCTGCAGAAATAGCTGATGCATGTATCTTGATGGAGGAATAGGACAGGCCTGTATGGAAAAGCTCTGCCAAATACTCCAGGATGTTGGCAATGTCTACCTTTGACACATCTTTTCCCCTTTCAGTACTCCAAATGAGAAACCTTTTCCATGTTCCTGCATAGTTCCTTCTTGTTGAGGGTCTGGGCCTCAAGGATAATGTCTTTAACCCTTTGGGATAAATCTGGGTTAGTTGCTCTTATGTAATGTTCCAGGCAGTCAGCTGCAGAGTTTTAAGGTTTGGATGCAGGGTGTCTAGTACAAAAGGCAATCAGGGAGGTCACATTCCAGTATAATGTGAACGCTGTGCAGTCACCTCCGGACACCAGGCAGAACCGGAGGGCTTGAAAAGTTGGGGCAAGGCTTTGGCGCCAAATTTTCAGCGCCAGCAGCAAAAGAGTAAAGACGCCCAGGCTTGCTGTGTTACAGGTGTGGGGGCCTTTTCATCATAGACTCCTATGCCCGCGACTGCTGCTAGATGTCGCTTGTGTGGGAAGAAGGGCCACTTCCAGCGGGTTTGCGGCAGTTCAAGGCAGTGCAGAGTATTGAGGAAGACGAGAGCCGGGGAGCGGGACGAACAGGCGTTCTTCCTTGGCTCTGTCTCTTCCGGGAACCATTCTTGGCTTGTGGAGGTGCAAATACAGGGCACACCTATGACTTTTAAGCTTGACACGGGGGCAGATGTCACTGTTATCTCCAAGTCAAACCTGCACAACTTGTTCCGTGGGAGGAACGCTCCTGTGCTCCAGCGGCCGGAGAAACCCTTGCTGGGTCCGGGAGGGATGCCATTGGTGGTTATAGGATCCTTGGAGCTTCAGCTCAGCTACGGACAAAGACAGACATGCGAGAAAGTGTATGTTGTGCAGGGACTCCGCATGCCGCTTTTGGGCCTTCCTGCTATTTTGGGACTGGGTCTCCTGAAACGTGTTGACACTATCACCATGGCGTCTTTGAAGGCCTCTTACCCGGAGTTGTGCTCTGGGTTGGGGGTAGTGCAGCGGAAATACCACATAAAGCTGCAACCAAAGGCGGTGCCTTATTCCCTGAAGACCCCCAGGAGGATACCACTGCCATTGATGGGGAAAGTGAAAGAGGAGCTAAAGAGGATGGAGGCACTGGGTGTTGTTACCAGAATGGAAGAGCCTACCGATTGGTGTGCAGGCATGGTGGTAGTCCCAAAGAAAGACAGTAACAGGCTGAGACTATGTGTAGACTACACTAAGCTAAATGAATACGTACGCAGGGAAAGGTTCGTGCTGCCCTCGGTTGAGCAGAGTCTTGGGATGCTTGCTGGGGCGAAGGTGTTTAGCAAACTGGATGCCAATATGGGATTTTGGCAAATTCCTTTGTCGGAGGAGTCGGCTGCGCTTACCACATTCATAACCCCTTTTGGCCGTTTCCGTTTTAACCGCCTTCCCTTTGGCATTAATTCTGCACCGGAACACTTTCAACGCATGATGGCAGAGGTCATTGAAGGACTAGAGGGTGTGATTTGTCATATAGACGATGTGTTGGTCTGGGGGCGCTGCCAGGAGGAGCACGATGCCCGACTTCATGCAGTACTTAAGAGACTAGAAGAAGCTGGTATTACGTTGAATATAGAGAAATGTGACCTGTCGAGAGGCACAGTGACCTTCTTGGGCCATGTCATTACGAGTTCTGGTATAAGCCCGGATCCAAGGCGGACCGCGTCCATCACGGAGATGACAGCACCTGCTACAGTAGGAGAACTCAGAAGTTTCCTGGGTATGGTGAATCAGGTGGGGAAGTTCATCCTCATTTGGCTGAGAGGGATAGGGCTTTGAGAGACTTATTATCGAAAAGAACAGCTGGTACTGGGGGGGGGATCAGGAGAAGGCATTTAATGATTTAAAAGAGGCAATCACCTCACCTCCAGTTCTGGCTGTGTATGACCCAGAGAGAGATACGAAGGTTTCCGCAGATGCATCATCCTTTGGGTTGGGGAGTGTGTTGCAGCAACAATGGGAGGATGGCTGGAGACCCGTGGCATACGCATCGAGGTCACTTTCACCCACAGAGCAACGATATGCCCAGGTTGAAAAAGAGGCTTTGGCGTCTACCTGGGCCTGTGAACGCTTCCGAGATTACCTATTGGGCAAATCATTTTGTCTAGAGACTGATCACAAACCCCTGGTCTCGCTGCTGGGCGGCCAGGCGTTGGATCTTTTACCGCCCAGAATTCAACGCTTCCGGATGAGGCTGATGCAGTTTTCGTACACGGTGCAGTATGCTCCTGGGAAATCACTGTGGGTGGCAGATGCCCTGTCACGTTCTCCACTTAAAACCAGGTTAACCCCGGAGGAAACAGAGTTAATGGAGGATACGGATATCTATGTGCATAGTATTGTGGAAAACATGCAGGTGAAGCCATCCTTCCTCCAAACCTTACGGGAGCAGCTGAAAGCGGACAGTGTGTGTGTGCGGGTCATGGACTTGTGCAGCCAGGGGTGGCCGCCATATGCAAACCAGGAACCGTTACTGAAGAGCTACTGGCCGGATCGTTCTACACTGACAGTGAAAGACGGGTTGCTTTTGAAAGATTCGCGCCTTGTCATTCCCTCTGCTATGCGTAATGAGGTGTTGTCGAAGTTGCATGAGGGACATCAAGGCATTGTAAAGTGCAAAGCCAGAGCCTGTCAGACCGTTTGGTGGCCTGGGCTCAGCCAACAGATAAATGACATGGTCTTAAGATGCAGGACGTGCATCTCAGAGAGAAGGAATCCTCCTGAGCCCCTCCTCCCAACAGCATACCCTGACCGTCCATGGCAAAGAGTGGGGGCGGATTTGTTTGACCTGAAAGGACATACTTACCTTCTTGTGGTAGACTACTTCTCCAGGTTTCTCGAGATCGCATTGTTGAACCATACCACATCTAACGAGGTCATCACCCACCTAAAATCTTTCTTCGCTCGCCATGGTATCCCAGAGGTACTTATGTCTGATAATGGTCCTCAGTTTTCAGGGCAGTCTTTTGCGACCTTTGCAACCGCTTATGGCTTCGACCATGTTACAAGCAGCCCCAGGTTCCCACAGAGTAATGGGGAGGCGGAACGGGCGGTGCAGACGGTGAAGAACCTGCTAAAAAAAAGTACAGATCCGTACATGGCTCTTTTGGCGTACAGGACAACGCCGCTGCAGAATGGGTATAGCCCTGCGGAACTTCTTATGGGACGACGGTTGCGGACCTCCCTCCCGATTTATCCTCCGCAGTTGGACCCTGCGCTGCCTGATTGGAGAAGGCTTAGGGGGAAAGAGGGGGAGAAGAGGGTGTATAATGGCGAAAACTACAACAGACGCCATCGGGCCAGGCCGTTGGGGAATGTGTTGCCTGGTGATCAGGTGTGGGTGACAGATCTGAAGACCCCAGGTATGGTAGATCAAAACCATTGCTCGCCGAGGTCTTTCAAGGTAGACGTGCCACAAGGGACTGTGCGGCGAAACCGGGTGCATTTGATTCCCTTACCTGAGCCTGACTGTGAATCAAACCCTGGGTGTCGGGAAAATGTGCCAAGTAAGATCGAAGAGGCCTTGCCATCGTGCAAGGGCCTTTCCCCGGAACCCCGGGCTCCTGATGATGTGGTGAGGACCAGATCGGGAAGAGTTATTAACAAGCCGGACCGCTTGGATCTGTGAAGTTCCGGGCAGAAATAATAATGTCTGGGGGGGGGGTTTACAGTAATCTGAATGTGGCTGAGTGAGCATTTGGTGTCAATGTACCAAGTTGTAATAAAGTGAAAAATCGAATAGATCTGGGTTTGGTGCAAAGCGAAAAGGGGCCTTATGGAAAGGGAGATGTGGTGTATTCAATGGACTGTGTTATCTTGCCGTAGCTAGTGTTCTGTGGGGGCGGGGGAACGTGCCTGATATAAAGGCTGCGAGACAGGAAGTTGGGGCATTGCATTGCATGTATGTTGACCGGTCAATAAAGCTTGGAGTTGGTACCAACTGCACACCATTGTCTCGCGTCTTCTTTTAAGGTAAAAGAATACGACAGGGTTGGGCTGTTATCTTTGCCTATAAGCATCTCCCTCATAAAGCAAAGATTACTGACATTAAGCAAGTACTTGAGCAGATAATCTCTCAACAGCAAAGCGTTTTGATTGTTGCAAGATAATGGAATGCAGTCTGCAGTAATGACCCAGGGGGTCCAGGAGACACAGGGCCACCACAGAGGGGAGATGCATTGAGAAATGTATGTGAATTTTTGGGTTAGCTGACAATACAAAACTAGAACACGATCAAGCAGACTACACTTACTATTCAAGGAAACACCAGAATGGAATTACATTAGACAGATGTTATGTAACAAAAAAGCACCTGTTTCTAGTAGACACTTTTACCACTCACCCCTTAATCCTATCTGGTTACATTACAACTATGATGGAAATTGTTCTAGACAGAAGCCACAGGGGAGACAGGCATAAGCAATTCCCCACACAATGGTTAAAGAGTAGCGCCTTCAACCAATGAGTGAGAGAAACAGTGAAGAAGGAACTACAGGATATACAACAGGAAGAATAGCCAAGGTCTGGGAGGAAATTAAGAAAAGAATCAGGTGGTGGGTAACTTCTAAAACAACTAGTGAATTGAAAGAAAAAAGGAAGAGACAGATAACTACTCAGGACCTCATTCGGTCATTACAAGTTCAGAAAGTGAGGGTGGAGGGCCAAGAGAATAAAATACCGCTAAAAGAAGTCAGGACATCCCAGCTTGGTTATATAGACAGTTTAAATAAACTAAGAGCAAATGCTGTAAGAATGGACTTCTCCCATACCCCCCCAAAACGAGTAAATTCCTAGCACAGAAACTTAGACAGCAAAAGGTGTAGAGGAAGATATAACAGTATTGTGGGACCACGGAAAGGGAAGATAAGGGAACCTGAAGCAATGCATGCAGCTTTTGTGACCTACTGTGCCAGGCTATATGACAAAGATATGGAAGTGGATAATAGAACTGACGACATTACTTTAGTAAGTTGAACCTTTACACCTTGGTGGAGGATCACAGAACCGACATGGCTGTACTAACATAGGAAGAGGTATGAGATGCCACGCAAATACAGAGGACAAGAAAATTCCTGCGATCAGATGGGATCCCAATTAAAGTCTGGAAAGATAACAAAATGTGGGTACTACCCAAGTGAACTAAGCTTTCTAATGACATTCTGATGGGCAGATTACTCGTTCCTGGAGAAAAGCAATAATAGTGGTTATACCCATGGAGTGAAAGGACTGGATGGATCCAGTTTTCTATAAATATTGGTCCTAAATCATTTATGACCATCATGGTGAAAACAGTAGCTGGAAAACTACCATTCTTGGTAGACTGGGATCCAAGTGGGTTTATAGAGGTAAGGCAATTTTTATAATATAATGAAACCATGTTAATTCAAAAGATGCAGCTACCAATGGCAATAAACTACTGATTATTGCATTAGATGCAGAAAAAAACTTTGACCAAGAAAGCTGGGAATTTGTCAAAGGGGTGTTAAGAGAATTTGGGCTTCCTCTGATCCAGATAAAAGTCATTCAATATGCTTGGGGTATCTCTAGGGAAATGCACTTTAGGAGAAGGGTGAGGCAAAGATGTCCTCTCTTGTCCCTTCTTTTTGCCTTATATTTGGAGCACTTGGTGCACAGCATCAGACAATCAGATATTAAACGATACTGGTGGAGAACTAAGCAGGACAAAATATCCCTATTTGTAGATGATGTAATCTTGTACATCTCCAATCCTGAAAGGGACATTCAGGGACATTTTTGCGAGCCGAGGATACCTGAGCAAATTTCAGATTAAAAGATCAATGAGGGAAATACTAAAGCCGAAGTAACTAATAACCTGTGCATGTGCTGGTGCAGAAAGTATAGTTGTGAACACTTACCATAAATGTAGCTGTTCGAGAGTATTCACTGTTGCAGTAATCACATTTGGGTTATCTACCTGCAGGTAGCCCTCAGCCGGCCTGAATACCAGAGTCTTGGATTCCTGCGTCAGATGCTGTCTCTTCTTCCATGACGTCAGGTTGTCAGAGGTATAAAACATGCAGCTGAAGGCATTACATCAGTTTTTCTTGCCCCAGATGTCAGGTGCCCCCACAATGGGAAGCAATTATATGTTATGGTACCCCTCCAAAAAAAAAGCAAATACACCAGAAAGCTTAAATACAGCAAACATGAAGGAAAGTTACAGCCAAGAGAAGTCTGGGCTGGAGGGAGGGTAACCAGGACTGCAACAGTGAATACACTCGAACATCTAAATTTATGGTAAGTGTACACAACTGTACTATGTTCTTCATGTTTCACTGGTGCAGTCATCACATTTGGGTTGATTCCCAAAGCTAAGGAAGGGAGGAGGAAGTTAGAGAGCATTAGGGCCAGCTATTAAGCCCTGCAAGACTGCAGTGGCAAAACCAGCTCTGGATTTAGAAAAAATAGGCATGTGGTAATGCTTGGTGAAGGTATGTACAGAGCTCCAGGTAGCAGCTTCCGGGATGTCCCTGGTGGGGACACCTCTGTGAAAGGCTAAAGTGGTAGATGCAGCCCTAGTGGAATGTGATCTTATCCCCTGTGGGGTAGGTTTTCCACGGTGCTTATAGCAGAAATGAATGCAATGGGCTATCCACTTAGAAATGGTTTGCTTTGAAATGGCTTTCCCCTCTGCCCTTGCAGCAAAGCCAGCTAGCAGTTGTTCAGGTTTTCTGAGAGGCTTAGACCTGTCCATATAAAATCTAAGTTGTCTGTGCACGTCCAAAGAGTGCAGTATTCGTTCTCCTTTGTTTTGTGGATTTGGGAAAAAGGCAAATGAATGGACTGATTAAGGGCCACACTAGACACCACCTTGGGCATAAAAGAAGGATTGGTCCTGAGGGAAACCCTGTCTGCATGGAAGATAATGAAGGGCTCCACTGCCATGAGGGCCTGTAATTCAGACTCTCTTCTTGCTGAAGTGATGGCTAGAAGGAAGACTGTTTTCCAAGAAGGGAATTTCAACTCTGCAGTTGCAGCTGGCTCAAAAGGAGGGAGAGTGAGCTTTTCCAATACAAAGTTAAGGTCCCAGGCTGGAGTAGTGGCTCTCCTGGGGGGGCCTTAAATTTTTGGCCCCTCTGAGGAATTGTTTTAGCAGGGGGTGAGAGAAGAGGGGTGGTTCAGAATTATAATGTGCTGAAATGGCAGAGGTATGAATTTTAATAGACGAGAAAGATGGGCCCTTGTGGAGCATTTCTGTTAAGTACTGAAGAATATGAAGTAAGCTGGGCACTGTTGTGCCCATCCCCTGAGTCTGGCTCCAGGAACAGTATCTTTTACACTTTTCAGCATAGGATTTTCTAGTACTACGCCTCCTTGCCTCCAGAATGACATCTAGCACCTGCTTACTGAGGGATGCTATTGGAGAGCTCAAGGAAGTAGCCAGGCTGCAAGGTTCAGGGTTTGAAGCTGAGGGTGCAGAATCTGGCCCGCCTGCTGGGACAGCAGAGAAGGGGTCTGAGGCAGGTGCCATGGCTCCAGCAGTGTCATACTGCGCAAGAGGGGGTACCAGTGCTGGTGTGGCGAGTCCGGTGCAATCAGTATAGTCCTTGGTTTGTCCTCTTTGATCTTTAGCAAAACCTTCGAGAGGAGAGGCAGAGGGGGGGAAGGCATAAACTGAGAAGCTTTCCCAGGTAAAAGACAAGGCATCCACTTTCCAAGCTTGACTGTGGGAAGTCCTTGTGCAGAATTTGTCCAATTGGTAGTTTTGAGGGGAGGCAAACAGGTCTATCTCTGGGGTCCCCCATTTATTCCTCAAGAGGTTGAATATTTTTGGTTCCAGTTTCCATTCGTGTGGGTCCATGAGATTTCTGCTTAGGTTGTCTGCCAGTGAATTTAGCTTGCCTGGCAGGAACTGAGCTTGTAGGTGCACTTGGTAGCTCAAGGCTGTGTTCCACAGAGCCATGACTAGTCTGCAGAGAGGGTACAAGTGGGTTCCTCCCTGCTTGTTTATGTACCACATAACTGTGGTGTTGTCTATCTTTACCAATAATTGTCCTAAAAGAATGTGGTCCTTGAAGGCTGTCAGGGAATTCTGTACAGCTAACATTTCTTTTTGGTTGATATGCAGGTGCATTTGTCTCAGGTTCCATTTGCCTGAATGCACTGCCCTGCCACGTAAGCCCCCCATGCATAGTCTGATACATCTGTTGTTAGGGTTTGGGTGGCAGGGAGTAGAGTGAAAGGGAGCCCTTTGTTGTGGTAGCAGGCCTCTGCCACAAAAGGAACTCTGTCTTTATACAAGGAATGATAGGAATCACTGATTCCAGGTCCTGAGAATGCTGACACCATAGGCTTTTTAGATACCATTGCAGTTTCCTCATATGCAGTCTTGCATATGGAATTAGTACAATGCAGGAGGCCATGAACCCCAGGGTTTGCGGAATTTTCCTTGCAGATAGCTGGGTCTTTGTGGCCAGTTGTTTGAAGTAGGTTGTTAAATAAACTTGTTTCTCTGGAGTGAGAAAAGCAATGTGGGAAGTTGTGTTCAAGCTTGCTCCCAGGAATACAATTAGTTGGCAGGGTACTAGGTGAGATTTCTTTTCGTTTATGGTGTACTCCAGTGAGTTTAGAAGTTTCTTTATGAATGCCAGATGCTTTAATAGAATTCCAGGCTTTCTGCCTGAATCAAACAATCATCCAAGTATGGGTATATATGAATATTTAAAACCAAGTAGAAAGCACCACAGTCGAGCTGGATATAGGCATGTGGGTCTTTTCACTTTGTGTTCGGTGTTTGGAACTGAATAAACTGTTGCCTATATCCAAGCTCGACTGTGGTGCTTTCTACTTGGTTATAAGTTTATTTTAGCACCATTTTATCCTTTTGTGGTGTTTATATATGAATATTTCTCTGCCTGCAAAATGAAATGGCTGGAGCTAGACACTTTGTGAATACCCTGGTAGATAAGCCAAAGGGAAGTGAAGAGAACTGAAAGTGCATGGAGCCTGCCCTGAAGCATAGGTATTTCCTGCAAGATTCCCTTACTGGAATGTGCAGGTAAGCTTCTTTTAAGTCTAAGGTTGCCAACCAGGCGTCTTTGCCTATCATAGGAAGCAGCTGTTGAAGTGTTAGCATCTTGAATTTTGGGATTACCAAAAAAGTGTTTAGAATAGAGAGGTCCAGGATAGGACGCCAGGAGCTGTCTTTTCTGGGTACCAGGAAAGGTCTTGAATAAAAACCTTGTCCCCTTTCTTCTGCTGGAACAGGTTGAATAGCCCTGATACTTAGAAGAGAAAGAACCTGCTGTTGAGCCTCTGCCCACTGATTTGGGGATAGTTCTGGCCAACCGTTTGGGGTTGGTAGGGTGTGGAAGTGGAATCTGTATCCTTGGGAAACTATATTCAAAAGCCAATTGTCCTGGGTAATGAGTTCCCAGTTTTTTGCATGTAGGCCGAGCTTGCCTCCTAAGGGAGCAGGTAGTTGCGCAGGGCTTGGAAGGGTTACGGTAAAGTCATTGTGCCATTTTTCCGTGGGGGGGGGGCCTTACTACTCCCTGCTTTGGAAGTGGGAGCCCCCCACTGCTTAGGCCTGTGCGTAGCCTGAGACTGTAACCTAGGTGGTCTGCTGTTCCTGGGTTTGGACTGAGAAAGCCTGGAAGAGGCTGGAAAGGACCAATTCTTTGAAGGCCAATGTCTACTAAATCTGGGAGGCTGTACTTGCAGAAAATCTTTAACAGTTTGCATAGATTTAGCTTTTTCCTCCATCTTTTAGAGGACGACTTCTGCTTTGTTGCCAAAACGGCGGACTTGGTTTAAGGGAGCATCCAGTAATTCAGCTTTAACATGGTCTGGCAAGTTTTGCTCCTTAAGCCATGCATGCTTTCTAAGTACAGACCCAGTGACAGCAGCCCTGCAAGATGCTTCTAAAGAGTCAAAACCACATTGCAAAGTATGTTTACCTACTTGTTCCGCAGAATGCATTAAATCCTGTAATTCTTTGTGTTCAGCACAGTCAGGAATCAACATAATTTTCTGTTTAAGCAGCCCCATAATATGCTGTTGACACTTTAACATATGAAAATGGCAATTTAAAGCCCTAATGGCTAAAGTAGCAGAAGTATATACCTTCTTACCCCATCTGTCCAAGGCTCTAGAATCTCTATCAGAAGGGGTAGGGTTTTTGGCAGCAGTAGCCTTAATGCCCCTTGGTCCTTGGGAAATGGTCTCTGGATCCGCAGTAGGATTCTTGAAGAGGAACTTGTGAGAGTGAAGGTACTCTGTAATACCTGTCAGGTTTTCTGGGAGCTGGAGGTAAAGTGTCTGGTGAAATGCTATATTCCAAGAAAGCATCATCTACAATGTCCAGAACAGGAGGGACAGCTAAAGGCCTACGTTGAGGAAGGAGTAGGAATTCCCTAAGCCTCTTTTTAGAGTCAGAGTAATCCTGGCTTTCCCAGCGGAAATGCTCCCTAAGAGTGTGCAAGGTTTCATCAAAAGAGAAATCTTCTGGAGTGGAAGCAGAAGGAATGGAATCCTCTGCATCAGAATCCTCATAGGTAGAAAGGGGCAAATCCTAGTAATCAAAAGAAACAAAAATATCAGATTCCTTATCATAAGAATCAGAAGGAAAAACAGTTCTAGTTCTCTTAGAGGGGGAAGGCTGGTTTCCCCTAATTAAGGTAATAAGGTCTTCAGCCATTCTAAGCATTTGTTTTTTAGGCATACGGGCCTGAGCATGCAGTTTGGACGTTGACTTTCTAGGCATGGGTCGAGTTTTAGGCCTGAATGAAGAAGATGGCGTTGGTTTAAAATTCAAGTCTGTAGGCCTGAATACACCCTCAGAAGCCGGTGCCTGCACAGCGGTTCCGCACACATCCAAGGTAGAGACATCCGCAGGTTCCACTGTCAAAGAAGTATCTCACGGCATACCAGACTCTGAATGGGTCTCAGTAGAGGCCTGCGAATCTGAAGTAGCGGGTATCAGGGGCTGCGAAAGCACCTCACTGAGTACCGGCGGACTAGCGACTAGCTTAAAGGAAGAGTCGCCGGCAGTTTTGGATCTATGTGGTTTGTCTCTGTCTTTATCCTTATGTTTTTTTGGAATATCTGTAGTCGGATGGCTTACCAAAGCCATTTCTGGATAGTTAAACCAAGTACCAAAATAATTTGCTGCAAATATAGATTTTGAACAAGGCACAAAACCAAAAGCGAGGGATGTCGTGGTCTGGGCCTAGGCAAGGAATCAAGTATGAATGAAAATCTTTATGAGGTATTTGCTTTCCACAGGTAATACAATTGTTAACTTTTAATGACATTGGTTAAGAGCAAGAAAAAGGATCCCCAACGGGGTACTTAGCTTTTTTGAAGACTTCGGTTCTAAAATTTCAGGAGTCAACCAGCACTTGCGAACTGCTTACAAGAAAGACTGATGTAATGGATGACAACCTGACGTCAAGGAAGAAGAGACAACGTCCTACGCAGGAATCAAAGGCTCTGGTATTCAGGCCGGCTGAGGGCTACCTGCAGGCAGATAATCCAAATGTGATGACTGCAACAATGAAACATGAAGAACATCTATACTTTTTTTATGGGGACATCAAAGATAAAAATATTTGGGTGTATAGGTCAAAAGGGATGTTAGCCAAGAAATGTGGAAGGAGGTGGCCCAAAGACAATAGCTAGTCTGTGGAGGGAGGAAATCATGCACACAGAAGAGGACAATAAAGTAAAGGCAATTAAAATGTCTGTCATACCGCAGATTCTCTATGTAGGCCAATTGTATTTTTTCAGTACCAGGGAGGGAATGTGGACACAGCTAAGGAGAAATCTGAAAAGATTTTTTTGGGATGCTAGAATGGAATGGATTGAATGGGACAAAATAACTTTGTCTGTTGAGGAGGTGGGACTTGGCATACAAGACTGTGAGAACTACTTTAGGGCAAAATAGGTGAGTACAGTTAATTTGATTCAGATGGAGGAGTACAGGGTTAAATGGAAAAGATTACTTTGGGCCCAAAAAGACATAATAGTAGAACACCAAAGTTTTAACATGGGCAGGAGCATACTGAGTGCCACAAGGACTGAGGGGGTACTCATTTGGTTATATGCTGGTGAAGGACTTGGAAAAGTTCTGGTAACAGAGGCCTTTGTGCCTATCAGTAAACTATTCATACCAGTAGAGTATCATTTGAGAGAGGAGGATTGCACTCCCAAAGAACCCTTCTGCCATTTGGCAGACAAAAAGCAATGCCCTTGCCATTAGGGAAAGTATAGCTGTGTAAGTAAACTTACCATAACAGTATAACAGTAGATGTACAAACGATCACTGCATTAGCCTTAGTTATTTGGGTTATATCCTGTAGAGCACATAACAGCCGGACAGCTTCCAAAGCTTCAGAGCACCTTTCACATGCCCAGTCAATCAGCTTGAGCTGAGCTGACTAAAAATACAGGTTTGGGCACCAAGCCCTTCAGAGTTTTCATGCCAACAGAGACAAGGAAGCTGTGCCCAGAAAAGACAATGCTAAGAAAAATATAAAAATAAATGCCCCTGCCCTGGCATAAACAACACACCAAAAAACAAGGGGGATAGATGGTGAGAACAGCTACTGCAGCATTAATCACTCAAACATCTACTGTTACGGTAAGTTTACTTGCACAACTATACTATGATCATCATTCTGATCATTGCTGCACTAGACTATGCTAAATGGACAGATTATCCTAGCTTACTACATTTGAGAGGTAGAAGAAGAGTCCAGGAGTCACTGGAGAATGGTCCTAGCAAAATAATCAAGCTTAAAGAGCTTTGAAAAAGTATGTACAGATGACTAAGTTGCAGCTTCCAGAACACTTCTAAATCTGACCCTTTCCAAAAAATTATGATGAAGTCAAGGCCCTGGGTAAAGTGGGCTTTAACCCTGGTTGGAATAGTTTTGATGTGGAGTGCATAACAAAATGTAATAGCCTTAGACAAATGTTAGGAAACAGTCTGCTTTGACGCAGGTTGTCCCTCCTTCTTACCTTTACAAGAAATAAAAGTACAGTTGTGTAAAATCTTACCATAATGGTAAATGTCCTTCTCTTCATGGTTGCAGTATTCATTACAACAGAACTGGTATTCCTGCCAAGGGCAGCCCAATGACCAGCCAGTATACTAAAACTTTTAGGTTGCTTTAAGATACGCTGTATGTCACATGTATGCTCCTCACATAGCGTAAGTCATAAAGGTGATGTCTGGACATACCATCCTCAGAACTGAGAGCCCCAGTAGGAACACCAGTCCAAGGAAAAAGGAGGTAATCAGTACATCCAGAACAGAAATGGACCAGGGGGCGGAGGGAAGGAGTGAATATTGCAACAGTGAAGAGAAGGACATCTACCGTTATGGTAAGATTTTATACAACTGTATTATGTTCTTCCATTTCACTGCTGCAGTATTCATTACAACAGGGAGTGTGCCAAAGCTCAAGAAGAAGAGGAGGAGGAGGAAGGACCACCAGAGCTCTCTAGGAAGCCATGAAGGATGGCCCTAATAAAACAAGTTCTAGCTCTGGATATTCCATCCAACTTGTAGTGCTTGGCAAAGGTATGCACAGAAGTCCATATAGCTGCCTCAAGAATAGAGTCGGTATCCAAACCCTTGAAAAAAGCACCAGAAGAAGACACAGCTCTAGTAGAATGAGCCTTAACAGAAGAAGGAAGGCTCTTACCATGAAAGGAGTAACAAAAAGAAATGGCTTTAGAAATCCAAGAAGAAACTGTCTGCTTGGACACAGCTAATCCTAAGGACCTAGGATGAAAGGAAAGAAAAAGCTGATCAGATTTCCTAATCTCTTAGTCTTACCCAAATAAAATCGGAGTTGTCTATGGACATCCAACATGTGCAGCACCTTCTCATTGGCAGATTGCAGAGAAGGGAAAAAAGTGGGCAAATGAACAGTCTGCTTCAAGGACAACGCATTCACCACCTTGGGCATAAAAGAAGGATTAGTTCACAAGGATACCCTGTCCTTATGAAACACCAAAAAAGGAGGACAAGCCATAAGGGCTTGAAGCTGAGACATCTGTCTGGCAGAAGTAAGGGTTAAAAAGAAGTTATGTACTCACCATAACGTTCCATCTGAGTAGTTATACTTCATTTTTCTGCAACCTGTGGGCATATGAATCTGTATCGGATCCGAGCCGGCAACTTTTTTTCTAGCATCTGCTCCAAGCTCCGTGCTCCTCCCCTTACCCATAATGCCCTATCATCTCCTATCTTCCCTCAGATCGAGTTTGCTGCAACTAACAATATATATGCAACTCAACCCAATAACCAACCTGAAAACAGGATAAGGTCCGGGGGATGGAGGGAGGGAATGTTGCAGAAAAATGAAGTATAACTTCTCAGATGGAATATTATGGTGAGTACATAACTTCTTTATCTGCAGTAGTTAACTTAATTTTATCTGCAACCTGTGGGACAGAGTCCCCAGCTACTCCGATCCTGGGAGGCCCTTATGGAAGGATATTCCTGAGCACAGCAGAGCCAAAGGATGCTCTAACCCTCAAAATCAGATCCAATTTGTAATGGGAAATGAAGGTATGTGAATTGGCCCATGTCGCTGCTGCACAAATATCATCCAAAGGTACCCCTGGACCAAAAAGCCGCAGAAGTCGCCATGGACCTGGTAGAGTGAGCCTTAACTATACCAGGAGGTAATAAACCTTTTGCGTTGTAAGCATGTGAAATGCAAAGAGTGATCCATCTGGCTAAAGAAACTTTAGAAATGGCTTTTCCCATGAATGTTTTGGAAAAAGAAACAAACAATTGGTCAGTCTTCCGGAAAGACTTCGTTCTATGAAGATAAAAGTGAAGTTGTCTATGAACATCCAACAAATGGAGTTTGTATTCACCTTTATTTTGAAAGTTGGGAAAGAAAACAGGCAGATTAATGGACTGGTTTATGTTTGCTTCAGATGCCACTTTAGGTAAGAAGGAAGGGTCAGTACGGAGGGAAACCCTATCCCTATGAAAGACCTTTATAGGGAGGCGTGGCAGACGAAGCTTGAAGCTGAGAAACTCTCCTAGCCGAAGTGATGGCTACTAGGAAAGCTGGCTTCCAGGACAAACATTTTAAGTCCACCGACGCTGCGGGTTTGAAAGGAGGGGCTACCAATGCCTGTAAAACAAAACTAAGGTCCCAAGGATGTACAGAATCCTTGACAGGGGGCCGTAGCAGAAAAGTACCTTTGAGAAAAGCCTTACATAGCCTAGAGGAGGCTAAGGCCATGTTGTCTTCGCCAACGTGAAAACTGGAAATGGCTGCCAATTGTACTTTCACTGTGGAGGAACTAGCTCCTTGCTGAAAAATGCTAGACAGGAAGTCCAACACCGCTGGAACAGGAGCTGTCAAGGGATCTATTTCTCTCGGTGAAGCACAAATGGAAAAGCGCTTCCATTTACTGCAATACAGTTTTCTAGAGGAATCTTTAAGAGAAGCCACTAGAATCAATTTGACCTGGGATGAAAGACCAGGAGTCCTGGTGATTAACGGAACTGGAGCAACCAAGCTGTAAGCTTGAGGCTGCCCAGATCGGGTGGACATGTTCCCAATGGATGGGAAATTAGATCCGGGCAGGGAACCAGAACCCACGGGGGAGCTAATAGAGGAGACCAAAGGAATGGGAACCAAACCTGATGAGGCTAGAATGGGACAATGAGGATCACTTTGCACCGTAGTCGACAAGCTTTCTGAAGAAACTTCGGAACGAGTGGCAATGGAGGATAAGCATACAGAAGCCCGGGGGGCCAAGCATGGACTAGAGCATCTCTGGGGACTTCCCCTGGTGAGGGAATCAGAGCGAAGAACTTGCTGCACTTCGCGTTGGAAGGAGATGCGAAGAGATCGCAGCAAGGCTGACCCCATGTCCAGAAAATCTTCTCCGCTACTGACTGTTTCAGAGACCACTCGTAGGGCATCAGAATGGCCCAGCTCAATCTGTCCGTTAAAATGTTGGAGCACCCCGGGATGTGCGTTGCTCAAACACTGACCCGTGGAAATCGCCCATTCCCACACTCTCATGGCCTCACGACATAGAGGGTAGGATCTGGTTCCCCCCTGCTTGTCGATATACCAGACGACTGACATGCTGTCTGACTGAATTGCAATCAATCCGAGAAGGAGGACTGTGTGAAAGGCTTCCAGCGCTAAAAGCACTGCCCTCATCTCTAGAACATATATGTGCAAATTGGTCTCTGTTTGGGACCATGTGCCCTGGACTGTCCTTCCCAAACAGTGTCCCCCCCACCCAAGTTGGGAGGCATCCTTGGTAACTGTGGTTTGGACTGGGGTTGATGCAAATGGACGTCCTGTTGATATCTCCGGTGACGTTAACCACCAAAGAAGAGATGTCCTGCAGACGTGGCTGATCTTGAGCGGAAATTCCATGGGTAGGTCTAGCCAGGACCACTTGACTGCCAGATTCCATTGAAGAACCCACATGTGAAGACGTGCATACGGGAGAATAGATATGGCAGCAGCCATGGAGCCCAGAGCCCGGAGAACCTCGCTCGCCTTTGAAAACTGGGAGTTCGCTATCTGAGCTATGTGGCCCCTGAGATGTAGAATCCTGTCTGAGGTTAGGAATACCTTCATCTGCCAAGTGTCTAACCGTGCCCCAATGAAGTCTATAATTTGTACTGGTTGCAAATGGGATTTATGAACATTGACTGTAATTCCCAGTGAGTCTGCTAACAGAATTAAATAATCTCGGGTCAGACACAAGTGATGCTTGTTGTGCGCAGCGAAGAGCCAGTCGTCCAGGTAAGGAAACACCTGAATACCATGAAGCCTCAGGTGGGCCGCTACAACTGCCATTACCTTGGTGAACACCCTGGGGGCTGTGATGAGACCAAAGGGTAGGGCCCTGAACTGAAAGTGACTGGCTCCCAGCCAGAAGCGCAGAAACCTCCTGGAGCTTCTGTGTATTTTGATGTGGTAGTAAGCATCCTGAAGGTCTAACGAGCACATCCAGTCACACTCTCTGAGATAAGGTAGAATGGACTGTAGAGTGACCATCCGGAATTTATGTTTTGCTACAGACAGGTTTAATGTGGACAGGTCTAGTATGGGCCTGAGGTCCCCCGTCTTTTTTGGCACCAAAAAGAACCTTGAGTAGACGCCTAATCCGGACTGATCAGGGGGAACCTTTTCGATGGCTCGTTTGATAAGCAGCTTTGAAACCTGTAGAGCTGCGGCCTCCCTGTGAGCGGGTGGAACATCCAGGAGGTGTCTTGTAATGTTTGGAGGGGCAATGAAAGGAATAGAGTAACCTCTGGATATTATCTGAAGAACCCAGCGATCTGTCGTAACGGACTTCCATGCTGCAGGGTGTAAAGCCAATCGTCCCCCGATTGTCTCCAGAGTAGGACAGTCAGGCAACCCCTCAGGGCTGCTGACCGGGTCTATCAGAAAAGGGTTCCCTAGACCCGAAATTCCTGGGACCCCCTCTACCTCTGGGTCGGCGTCAATCTTGTCCCCCTCTGCCTCTGGGGGAATATCTGCCCCAAGAATCCTGGGAAAACTGTGATTTTCGGAACCACATCTTCTGCCCTCTTTGATTCCTAGAGAAGGACCGCTGAGGGTTAGAGAAGCGGACTCAGACGGCAGACAAAGTCTTCCCGTCCTTTTCGCTCTGGACCAGTGTGTCACGTACTGTCTTCCCAAAAAGGGAAGAGCCGTCGTAGGGAGCATTGATAAACGATGCCTTGAAAGGGTCCGCGAACTGACACAATCTGAGCCAGGCATGACGCCTCATGGCTATGCCTGTCCCAGCCGCTCTAGCTGCTCCTTCCGTGGCGTGGGAAAGTAGCCGCATAGATGTATTCAAGACTGATTTCAGAGTAGACATTTTCACCGAAAACTGCTGTTTGTCCTGCGGCAATAAAGACTCTGGGGGAGACTCAGCAAATTCCGAAGCAAGGTCCCGCTGAAGTCGAATCACATGTGCCAAATAATTCAGCGCATGGATAGAAAAAGTCGCTGAAGAGTATAAGCTTCCCAAACCTATTCAGCAACCTGGACTCCTTGTCCGGAGTTTGGACTAAGGAACACTCCTGTGCTAGTTCCTTCCTTGTGACCAACAAAGCATCAACTGGGGCTCCCTTCGACCAGGGTTGTCTATCCGAAGGAGGAGATAAGACCTAGTCAGGACGTTTGGGGATGGGCTCTACGGTGTCGGGCTCCTTCCATGCCCTCGTGGTGATGAGGTCCACCAAGGGGTCTGCTGGTGGGGACACCCAGGAAGTAGATGGGCCCATGCCAAAGGCCTCCAGGAACACTGACTCATCCCCAGAAGGTTTTGGGGCTGACCAACCTCCCCTCTGGCGGAGGATTTCCATAATTTCTCCGAAGGAGACGTCTTCAGGAGGTGACCTGGGGAAACCTTCTCCTTCATCTAAGTCAGTGTCAGTGGTGATGGACTCGGGGGAGTCCAGGTGCTTCCTTTTGCACTTGCACTTGCGGTGGCCCTCTTCAGTGGGACTTTCAGAAGGGGATCTGCGAGCCGCAGGGGTTTCCTCGGAGAAAATGACCTGGGGATCCTCTGGCATGGGCTGTCCCTGAGACAGGATGAAGAGAGTCGTCGCCAAATCCAGGGGGGCCTGGATGGCATCCGAGAGAATGGGCTGGGGTCTCAATCCCTGGGAGAGAACCCTCTCCACCACTTCGAAGGCTGAAGGAGAAGTCCTCCTCGGATCCAAAGCAGGGACCGGGGCCGATGACAGGGTAGCCTGAGGTCCGAGGGAACGGATCGGGTCCGAAAAGCTCAGAGCCGAAGAATCCATTCCCCCGGGTTTGACTCCCTGTCCGCGGCTCCGAGAGTCACTCGGATCCGAGCAGGTCGGATCTGAGGAACTCAAGGTAACAGCCGGAGTCAAGGTTGGAGGAACAATCGGCGCCGAGCTACCAGCTCCAAAGAACCTCGGATCCAAAAGCCCCGAAGCACGGATCGGGGAAGGAGAGATGGGGTGGAAAAGAGGCATGGAGGTTGCCCCTCCAGAGGGAGAGGGACCTGGCAAGACTCCCATCTGAATTTGGGTCTGAAGAAATCTCCACATCATCCTGTCCATATCCATTTCCGATAGGCTCCGAGTCGACCTCGAAGAGGCCACCGACTCAGATCTGGCTGGTCTGCAAAGAGGGGTGGAGGGCCTCGGGTCCGAAAGTTCCAACGGCTCCGGTGAGAAACGTGGTGACCAGAGCAGAGGAGAAACAGGCCTCTTGGTCTTGGATGGAGGGCTGAGAAAAAGTTCCCTGTCTGGGGATCTCTTGTGATGCCGGTCTTTCTTTTTCTCCCTTTCTTCTCTGCGTCTTTCCTTTTCCTTCTCTTTATCTTTGTCAGCCTTGCTGACCGAAGATCTGTCCTTAGAAGACCCATCGCCAGACAAAGAGGGAGGTTGAGTCCCTGTCTGGGGGGGGTCTACTAGAGACCGAGGCCGAGGCAGAATCCAGCATGGCAATTGGGAGAAGGCCTTTGGTGACTAGCTTGGCCTTACGATCCCTAAGGGCCCTGGGGTTGAAGCCTGAACAAGTAGCACACTGGGTGGATAGATGTACTACTCCTAGACATATCACACACAGAGTGTGACCATCAGCAGGGGAAAGCTTATGGCCACACACTGTACATTTTTTGAATACAAGCTTGGCTGATCAGCCATAGTCCTGCATTCAAAGGTAAGGATACTACTTTCCCACAAAAAAACACACACATACAAGTAGGGGAAGGGCAGGCCTGAGAACTACTCTACTACCAACAAAACATTTTTTTTTTTTTTTTACACTAATGACCAACGTGCTAATATAGAAGAGGAGGAAGGGTAATCCTACACAAGAACACTATATATAGACAAAAGTTTCCACTTACTATCCCTTTTTTAGCTCAGAGCAAAGGAGACCACGATGCACACTACTGGCGCGGCAAACGAGATCTGAGGGAAGATAGGAGATGGTAGGGCATTATGGGTAAGGGGAGGAGCTCAGAGCTTGGAGCAGATGCTAGAAAAAAAGTTGCCAGCTTGGATCCGATACGGATCCGTATACCCACAGGTTGCAGATAAAATGAAGTTAACTACTTCAGATCAAAAGTATAGTCTTCCAAGAGCAGTGTTGCAGGGAAGATGAAGCTGCATGCTCAAAAGGAGCTTGAGTCAATTTTTCCAAAACAAAACTAAGATTCCGGGGAGGCCTAATATGAAGGAAAGCTTTAAGGAATTGTTTAGCCTCAAATCTAGAAACTAAAGGAGGAGTTAAAGGCAGAAAAGCAGAGATAGCTGATAAGTGGGCCTTAACAGAGGAATAAGCTGACCCAGCACTGAGCAACTCACACAGACAAGACAGAACCACAGAAACATTCACAGAAAGTGGAGTGAGGTTATTAGAAAGACACCAAACAGAAAAGGTCTTCCATTTGGATGGGCTTTCCTAGTATTGGGTTTCCTGGTCTCCTGCAGGACCCTAAGTACGTCCTCAGAAAAAAAGTGCCTATGTGGAATCAAAATCATATCATCCACAGTGTTAGTTGAACAGTGGTCAGGTGGGGATGGATGAGAGATCCCTTGCCTTGTGTGAGTAGGTCCACCCTGTGAGGTAACTTGTGATGATTGCCCTTGGTTAAATGCAGAGGAAAAGGGAACCAATGCAGTATCTGTTAAAAGGATATCACCAACAAGATTTTGGGAGCATCCTGTTGAATTTTGAACAGGACTTTTGGAAAGAGGGCAAGAGGAGGGAAAGTGTAAAGAAACATCCCCTTCCAAAAACAGGGTGGTCACTTTCCAAACCAGAGGACATGGGACTCTGGCATAAAAAAAGAGGAAGTTGTATGTTGAGATGGGAGGCAACAAGACTGATTTGAGGAGTACCCCGCTGGTGGACAATACCCAGAAATACATCCCTGTGATGCAACCATTTGTGAGATTGAGTTAAGGACCTGCTCAGTACGTCTGCCACAATAGTTTGACCTGAGGGAATTGAAACAGCCTGAACAGTCACTTGATACTGAATAGCAAGTTCCCACACCAGTAGTGCTAATTGGCAAAGAAGGTAAGATTTTATCCTCCCCCGTTTGTTTACATACAACATCACTGTGTACTGTCTGTAAACACCTTGACAGGTCCTGAGGAGAAGACAGGATGAAAAGCCTGAAGAGCTAGCAGAAGAGCTCTAATCTCTTTGACAATGATGTGCTTTTTCTGTTGATGAGGAAATAACACCCACTGCACCTTTAGGGAGCCAAAAGCTGCTATCCATCCTACATGTGAAGCGTTTGTGAACAGCCCCTGAGAAGAAAGAGGGGGGATGAAATGGAAGCCCTGGATTTAAACAAATGCTGAATCCACCACTGAAATTCGTTCTTGAGACAAGGTAGAGGAGGAACTACAAACTCTAGGGGATGCGCATGCTGAAGCCAAACTGATTTCAGAAACCACTGAAACTTTGTCATGTGGAGTTCAGCCAGAGGGAGCATAGAAATAGTGGATGCCATGAATCCCAGAACTCTCAGAAACTCCCTGGCTGTTACATAGGCCAGATGAAGAAGACTTTGAAAGAAGAAAATGAGTGTTAAGGCCTTGGGAGAAGGCAGGGATGCCAGCATAGGCACAGTCTGGATTCTGCACCCCAGAAAAACATGGTCTTGAGAAGAAGTCAGAAAATACTTTTTGAAGCTTATTGTGAACCCCAGGTTTTGCAAAAGCGAAATAGCAAAATGAAGATTTTGCAACAGGATCTCTGGAGAGGATGCCTGAAACAGGAGGTTGTCCAAGTAAGGAAAGACTTGGATCCCCTGAAGCTTGCAAAAGCAATCACAGGAGCGAGGCATTTCATAAATATCCTTGGGGCAGTAGAAAGGCCAAAGCAGAGAACTGAAAATGCTAGGAAGCAACAGAGAAATGGAGAAACTTCCTGAAAAGGGGATGGATCGGGATATGGAGATAAGCATCCCTGAGATCCAGAGACACCATATAAGCCTGAGGAAGAAAAAGAGGGAACAAGGTCTGAAGGGACAACATTTGAAAGGAGGGCACCTTCAGAACAGTGTTTAGATGAGAGAGGTCTAGAACTGGTCTACAAGTACCCTCTCTTCTGGGTACTAGAAACATCCTGGGAAAAAAAAACTCCCCCTTTGGGACAAAGGCATCTCTTGAATAGTACACTGAGTCAAAAGATCCCGAAGCAACTCTGGAAAGAAGGAGAGATGTTACAGAGGGGGCTGAAGAATACCCATAAAAGGAAGAAGGGATGTCCAAACCATGAAATACCTGTAGCAGATAATGGATAGAACCCAGGAATTCTGAGTAATCTGTAGCCAAACAGGAAGAGAGAGGGGCGAAAAGAAAGAGGAAAGTGGCTGAGAAGAATAGGATAGTCAGACAGCACCTAGTTTATCAGGAAAAGGAGACTTCAGAGGTGCAGAAGTCCAAGTAGCCTTCGCAGGAGCACACTTACCACCCTTTTTACCCTTCAGAGGAGGGCAAGATTGCCTACAAACAAAAGCTGACTTACTGGGGTAATTTCTCTGAAATTTAGGCACATGAGAAACAAACACATGTTTAAGTTCCTGTAAAGCCTTGCCCTTATACTGAAAGGATTTAAACAAAGCAGCAACAGCAGCTTCTCCAAACAAGTGTTTATTATCTAGAGGGGCATCTATCAACTTAGCCTTAATATCATCAGGCAAAGGTTTTACCCTCAGAGTCTAGAAGATCAGAAATAACTTGACAGGCCTGGGATAGGACAGCCAGCAAGTACCTGGACATATGAGTCTGATAACTAACAGCTGTAAAAGCCTTAGTAGCAGATCTATAAATCTTCTTTCCTAGCCTTTCTTTCCATAGTTCTGCTATCTTTTATCAGCATGCAGTAACATAGGAGAAGGAAGCAAATGAGATGGCTTGTCAAAAGCTACAGACACCAATGACGGGTCAGCAGGACACATGTACAAAAATTTATGGTCCTCAGGCACCATTTAGAATCTATTAGACTTCTTGGGGGCAAAAAGCTGAGAGTATGGAGTCTTAGAAGCATTACAAAATGCATCCAACAAGGCAGCAAAACAAGAGGAACAGCAGAAGGTCTTGATAAATCCATCTGCAGCAAATCATAATACCTGTTTGTATCTTTTGTATCTCAGAAACCTGAGCGCAATCCCATTTAAAGAACTCCATCATCCTAGAGATAACGTCCCCAAAACAAATCTCTTCAAAGGGAGTATCAGGACTGGTTAGATTCCTCTTCTTCCAATCCATAATCAAAAGGAAAGGGAATCTGAGAGGAGTAAGCAAGGGATTCCTCAACCAAATCCATCCACCTCCTCCTCAGAGGAATCCTATTCTCTGGGACTTTTAAGGGGGGGGGGAAGAGGACCGGGGGCATGTTGGAAAATAAACTCCCTGAGGAGGATTTCAAGTCATCAAAGCACTAAACAGGCCCTGAGTGAAGGACTGCCATTCACTCTGTGGATCCTAAGGGACTGGAGAAATATGTTTAGTCTTTGCTTTTTCTTCAATGGGACGTCCGCCTTATAGAATTTAGAAGGCTCAAAACCAGGGTGGCATTCAATAATGCTAGTAGGAACTTCTTCTCTAAGATTTAAGGATCCCCCCATGCCCCTCAGAGATGATCAGCCACGGCTCCCCCTGAACATCTGAAGCGGACATCTGCAATGCCTCCTTGAACATGCTTAAAGTCGGATCCCTGCCAGCCACCAATCCAGTCATGGCACAGGAGTCCAACGATAAAGCTGGGTGAACCTTCAGGCATTCCCTCCCCTCAGGAGAGACATCCCAGTAGAAGATTCTAGCCTAGATTTCTTGGTCACCTTTTTCACAGATGGTTGTCCCTCAAAGCGGGTAGTTCCCTCGATCACATCCTTAGCATGAAGTTTAAAATGCTGGTTTTCAAGATAAAGCACCAAAGACGAAAGTCTACTACAAAAAATGTTAGGAACAAAGGCATGACAAACAGAGCAGGACACATGGTTGTGGGAGGCACCAAGGCAAAAAAGACACCGTTCATGGCAGTCTTTATGGGGAATCTGTCTCCCACACTGGCATTTTTCCTTCTTGGATGACATGAAGCCCCACAAATAACAATATAATAAAAGGAAGATAAGTAAAACCAAACCCCAATAGTGCACTTATCTGCAATGCCTTGGGGAACCAGCAACGGAACGAATGTTCAGACCGATGATCAAGAGATGGCGTTTGGACTGGCAACAAAGAAGTTCTAAGGATGGTACATCCGGACACCACCTTTATGCCCTATGCTACGCAAGGAGCATACGTGTGACATATGGCACATCTTAAAGTAACCTAAAGGCTTTGGTATATTAGCCAGATGGGCTGCCCTTGCCAGGGGATCTCAATTGTTCTATTGTAACTAATACTGCAAAAGTGAAATGGAAGGACATCAAATGATTTAAAGACCTTGATTCAAACACCTAAAAGATTTAGTTCTCTCAGGATATTACCTATCCTGTCTGTAAATATCCAAGATGTATAGTATCCTTTCTCCCTCATTTTTAGGGTCATGAAAGAAAATGGGGAGATGAACAGTCTGGCTTAAAGTAAACTCAGATATCACTTTTGGTATAAAAGAAGGATTAGTTCGCAAGAAACCCTGTCTCTGGGGAAAATGAGACAGGTTTGACTCACCATAAGAGCTTGAAACTCAGATATCCTTCTTGCAGAGGTCAGAGAAATCAGTAAAACTGTTTTCTGTGTTAAGAATCTCAAGTTAGCCAGGTTAGCTGGTTCAATTTGAGCAAGTGTTAGCTTCTTTAATACAAAATTAAGATCCCAAGGAGGGGCCACCAGTTTTCTTGGAGGACTCTTATGCAAAACCCCCTTTCAAAAATATTTTGACATGAGAATGCATTAAAACAGAAGGATCCATGGGCAAACATGCTGAAATGACATAGAATAGTAACTCACATAAATATTGTAAAACCACAGAACAACCATCTCTGAATGGGTGCTGGTTATGTTGTCAACACCGACTAGAAAACCTTTTCTATTTACTAGTATATGATTTTCTAGTAGCAGACTTTCTTGCCTCCATTAATACCTGCTGCACATCCTCAATAAACAGATGCCGAAAGGAATTAGGACTCTCTTATCCAGGCAGTCAGCTGAAGTTGAACGGTGTCAGGGTGTATCAAACACTCATGTTCTTGTGTGAGTAGACCCAGTCTGTTTGGAAATTAGAAGTTATGTACTCACCATAACGTTCCATCTGAGTAGGTAGTTCATTTGTCTGCAACCTGTGGGTTACGGATCCGATATCGGATCCGAGCCGGCAACTTGTTTCAAGCTAATGGATCCGAGCTCCTAGCTCCTCCCTTCACCCATAATCCCCTGCTAACCCTCCATGACCTCAGATCAAGTTTGCCTCTCCATATATATCCAACAAAGGATATCTAAAAACTAATAGATCCAAAGAAGGTCAGGGGGAAGGAGGGGGGGATGGTTGCAGACAAATGAACTACCTACTCAGATGGAACGTTATGGTGAGTACATAACTTCTAAATCTGAAGTAGGATTGTTCATTTGTCAGCAACCTGTGGGACAGAGTCCCCAGCTACCTGCACCCTGGGTGGCCATCATGGAAGGATATTACGAAGCACCACAGAGCCAAAGGATGCTCTCCCTCTAGAAAGCAGGTCTAGCTTGTAGTGGTTGATAAAGGTATGAGATGAAGTCTAAGTGGCTGCAGAACAAATATCATCCAAAGGAACTCTAGACTTGAAAGCCACAGAAGTAGAAATGGAGCGAGTGGAATGAGCACGAACTCCTTCTGGTGCGGGTCTACCCAAGGCTTGATGAGCTAGTAGGATACATTGGGAAATCTAGCGAGATAAAGATACTTTAGAGATAACTTTCCCCAAGTTAAATTTGGCAAAGGAAACGAACAGCTGGTCGGATTGTCTATGGCCAGCCGTCCTATGAGTATAAAAACGAAGCTGCCTATGAACATCCAATGAGTGCAGCTTGTATTCACCCTTATTTTGATATTTAGGGAAGAAAACCGGTAAATTTATGGATTGGTTTATGTTGGTTTCTGATGCTATCTTGGGAAGAAAGGAGGGATTGATCCTGAGGTACACTCTATCAGGGTGAAAAATCAGGTATGGAGGCTTTACAGAAAGAGCCTGACGTTCCGACACTCTTTTCGCTGAAGTAATGGCTACAAGGAATGCTGTTTTCCATGACAAGAATTTGAGATCCACTGAAGCAGCGGGTTCAAAGGGTGGAGCAGTCAAGGCTTGAAGAACTAAAGTAAGATCCCATGGGGGTACGGCTTCTTTTACAGGAGGTCTAAGTAAAAAGGTACCCTTGAGAAAGGTTTTACACAATTTGGCTGACATCAAGGGCCCTGAATCATGTCCCACATGATAATGAGAAATGGCTGCCAATTGCACTTTGACAGTTGAACTAGCGCCTTCTTGAAAGAGTTCAGTTAGGAAATCTAAAATGGATGGAAGAGGAGCCGTAAAGGGATCTAGATCACGGCGCTCCGCCCAGATGGAAAAACGTTTCCATTTGCTGTGATGCGCTTTCCTGGTGGAGGGCTTATGTGCTGCCATGAGGATGGCTTTGACTGGTGAACAGATACCGGGAGTCCTAACTAGGAGTGGAACTGGAGCAACCAAGCTGTCAGTTTCAGATTGTCCAGGTTTGGGGTTGGCAAGTCCAATGGATGGGAGATGAGATCCGGAATGGGATCTAGAATCCAAGGGTGATTCACAAGGTGAGACCACAGGTAAGGGAACCAAATTTGTCGAGGCCAGAATGGGGCAATGAGAATCATCTTGCTCCCCAACCATGAGGCTTTCTGTAGGAGTTGTATCATCATTGGAAGAGGAGGATAGGCATAGAGTAGACCGGGTGGCCAAGCATGCACCAGAGCGTCTCTTGGAGATTCCCCTGGTGGGGGGATTAGAGCAAAGAAATTGTCGCATTTGGCGTTTGAGGGAGATGCAAAAAGATCGCAGCAGGGTTGCCCCCATGTTGCGAATATCTGCTTCGCTACTAGAGGATTGAGAGACCACTCATAAGGGGTAAGAAGGGTGCGGCTGAGCTTGTCTGCTAGGATGTTGGTCCTCCCCGGAATGTGCGTTGCAATCAGAAAGCGGTTGGTGGAGATCGCCCATTCCCACACTCTCATGGCTTTGCGGCAAAGAGGATAAGATCTGGTTCCCCCCTGTTTGTTGATATACCAGACCACTGACATGTTGTCCGAGTGAATTGCAATCGTTCCTGCAGGGAGGAAGCTCTGAAGTGCTTGCAACGCCAACAGCACCGCTCTCATCTCCAGAATGTTGATATGCAGGAAGGTCTCTGTATCATTCCACGTGCCTTGAACTGTCCTGCCCGAGTAATGCCCCCCCCCACCCGAGGCGGGAAGCATCCGTGGTCACAGTGGCGATAGGGGGAGAGGTGCAGAAGGGACGGCCCGTATGGAAGTTCGATGCTTGGAGCCACCATAGTAGCGCCCTTCTGCAAGCCTTGCTGATAGCAATGGGATGGTAGAGAGGAAGGGATAGGAAGGACCATTGCACTAACAGAGTCCATTGCAGGACTCACATGTTCAAACGGGCGCATGGAAGGAGTGTAATCGCTGCTGCCATGGAGCCTAGTGCCCTCAGGATCAATTCCGCTGGTGAAGCCTCTGAATGAAGGATAGCCCGCACATGAAGTTGAAGATTTCTGATTCTTTCGGCAGTTAGGAAGGCTCGCAAATCTCTGGTGTTTATTCTGGCACCTATGAATTCTATGATCTGTGTTGGAGCCAGTAGAGATTTGCTGACATTGATAGTAATGCCTAGTTGTGGGGCTAGATGGAGAAAGAAGTCTCTGGCCGAGCAAAGTAGATGCCTTGTTGGTGCGGTCAGGAGCCAGTCGTCCAGGTATGGGAAGACCTGAATTCCCTGGAGTCTCAGGTGGGCCGCAATCACTGCTAACACTTTGGTGAACACCCTGGGGGCTGTGGTGAGACCAAAGGGAAGGACCCTGAACTGGTAGTGACTGGCTCCCAGCCAGAAGCGAAGGAACCTCCTGGATCGTTTGTCCATTAAGATGTGGTAATACGCATCCTTGAGGTCTATAGAGCACATCCAATCATTCTCCCTCAAAAGGGGGAGGATAGATTGAAGAGTGACCATTCAGAATTTTTCCTTGGTTACTGACAGGTTCAAGCGGGAAAGATCTAGAATGGGTCTCAGGTCCCCCGTCTGTTTTGGCACCAAAAAGAACCTGGAGTAGAACCCTAATCAGAGGTGGACATGGGAGACGGGCAGGATGGCTCTTTTTCTTAGCAGCTGCTGTATTTCTGCGGCTGTGGCCTCCCTGTGATCGGGTGGTACATCGGGGAGGTTCTTGGATTGGGGGACATGGAGAATTGGTATTTTGTACCCTCTGGATATGATGTGAAGCACCCAGCGGTCTGTTGTGATGGACTCCCATGCCACTAGATGTTTCGAAAAACGCCCCCCGACTGCCTCCAGAGTGGAGCAGCCGGGCAACCCCTCAGGGCTGCTGCGCGGGCCGCTCAGAGAAAGGTTCTCTGGACCCGAAATTTCTCGGAGCCCCTCTGCCCCTGGGGCGACGTCCTCCCTGTCCACCTCTGCCATGGTAGGACTGGTTGTCCAGAGCTGGTTGGGAATGTTGTGATTTCCGGAACCACATCTTCTTCTGACCCTTTTGGTTCCTTGAAAAGGACCGCTGGGGAGCAGAGAAGCAGACTCCGACGGCAGACAACGTCTTCCCGTCCTTCTCACTCTGGACAAGCGTCTCGCGAACTGTTTTGCCAAAAAGGGCAGAACCATCAAAGGGGGCATTCGCGAAGGACGCTTTAAAGGGCTCCGTAAAGTCGCAATGACGGAGCCAGGCCTGACATCTCATGACTAGGCCTGCTCCGCTGGCCCTAGCGGCTCCCTCTGTGGCGTGGGACAACAGCCGCATAGAGGTGTTTGAAATAGATCTCAGAGTGGCCATTCGGGTGGAGTACAAATGTTTATCCTCCTCCGACATGGACTCCGGGGGGGATGCAGCGTATTCTTTGATAAGATCCCGCTGCATCCTGATGACATGTGCCATATAGTTCAGAGACCTTACTGAGAAGGTCGCTGAACTAAAGACTCGCTTCCCTAAGCGATCCATCAAACGGGACTCTTTGCTCGGTGGATGGACTGAGGGACTCTCCTGAGCCAATTCCCTCTTTGTGGCTGCCGCCGTCAACATGGCATCTACAGGGGGGCCCTTACTCCAATGTGACCGGTCTGAGGGGGGGCTAAGAATCCTATCCGGTCGCTTCGGTATTGGCTCCACGGTGTCTGGATCCTTCCATGCCCTGGTGGTAATAAGGTCCACCAGGGGATCGGCTGGAGGGGACACCCAGGAGGTAAACGGGCCTGCCTCGAATGCCTCCAGAAACACGGACTCGTCAGAGGAAGACTTGGGGGCAGACCACCCACCTCTGATTCTCAGCATCTCCATGATGTCTCCAAAGGAGACATCCTCAGGGGGTGATCTTGGGGAGCCTTCCCCTTCCTCCAAGTCCGTGTCCTCGGTTAAGGACTCAGGGGAGTCCACGTGCCTCCTATTGCACTTATGCTTGCGGGGAGCTTCCTCGGGGGGACTGTCCGAGGAGGCCTCGCCAGCAACATCTTGTTCCAATGGAACTGTCTGTGACATCGAAGCAGGCTGTCCCTTTGGCTGGGTGATGGAAGCCTGGCCCAGCAGAGAGGGAGTGCAGGGAGGAGTCGATGCAAGGACCGGGGGTCCGGATGCTCTCAACAGAGCCCTCTCCACAACATCAAATGCCGAGGGAGAGCCACTCTCCAATGGATCCGAAAGTCGGCTCCCACTTGGATCCGATGAAGGGATCGGAGCCGGCGCCGAGACCGTCGGATCCGAGGGACCAGTGTGCTCCGACCTGGACGGAGCCGAAGGCACACTGAATCCCCCGGATCCGAAGCTCGGACCATGGTTCCGAGAGGTCGGATCCGACAGACTCGAGGGTAGGGTCGGATCCAAAGTACCAAGTACTGTCAGCGCCGACCCACCCCCGGCTCCAAGGCTGCTCGGCTCCGAGCACTCCGAACCCGGGTAGTGGGTCGGAGAAGGAGCAATTGGGTGCTAATTAAAAATAGGGAACCTAACTTCAGACACACTTTACAAATATTAATTTAAACTAAAACAGAAATTCCTGACTAAAAAAGTTAACCTTTTTCACTTATCTGCGGAGCTCAAGAAAAGGATCCAGCCATCACAAGCGCGGCAAACTAGATCTGGGGTCATGGAGGGTTAGCAGGGGATTATGGGTGAAGGGAGGAGCTAGGAGCTCGGATCCATTAGCTTGAAACAAGTTGCCGGCTCGAATCCGATATCGGATCCGTAACCCACAGGTTGCTGACAAATGAACAATCCTACTTCAGATCTTGTGTTAACTGCCACTGGCCATTTCTAAAAAAGAGGGGGAGAACCATGGATGCCTGAGCCAGAAGGGAGTCAAAACAATAAAAAGACGTTATGTTCTTACCATAACTAACATTCCATGTGAGTTGTTTATCTCGCCTTTATTCTTACACATGGGTTCGGAGCCGATCCATCGGCTCCAAGTCAGCCGCTTTACTAGCTAAAGATCTCAGAATAGCTTGAGGCCAGGCTCCCTATCCCATGATGCTCTCCGTCCTATGCCAGATCTACTTTGCTGAACTCAGCAGCAAGAAAGAGGCAACTCAGAAGTACTCCAGCAGGAGTAAGAAAGTACAGTTGTGTACACTTGCCATAAATGTAGATGTTCGAGTGTATTCACTGTTGCAGTCATTACATTTGGGTAATCTGCTGACAGGTTGCCCTCAGTCGGCCTGAATTCGAAAGTCTTGGGTCCTGCGTCGGTTACTGTCTTCTCTTCCATGATGTCAGGTCGTCAGGGGTGTAAAACATGCAGCCGACGCCATTTTCTTCAGTTTTTCTTGCCCCCGATGTCAGGTGCCCCCAAAAAGGTAGCTATATATATATATATATATATATATATATATATATATATATATATATATATATATATATATATATATAGATATACATGCATCAATATAAACTTTACCTTCATCTACAAGCAAATACACCACATAAGTTGTAGAAGATAGAGAAGGAAAGATAAACTTTAGAGTGACAGGGGGATGGTGGGAGGGTAACCTGGACTGCAACAGTGAATACACTCGAACATCTACATTTATGGTAAGTGTACACAACTGTACTATGTTCTTCGTGTTTCACTGTTGCAGTCATTACATTTGGGAAGAATCCCAAAGCTATGATTGGGAGGCTGGAGTTAAACAGCATTAGGTGCGGCTACAAGGCCCTGCAGCACTGCAGTGGCAAAGCCTGCCCTGGACTTAGAGTAAAGAGGCAAATGGTAATGCTTTGTAAAGGTGTGAACAGAACTCCAAGTAGCAGCCTCTAGAATGTCTTTGGTTTGTACTCCTCTGAGAAAGGCTGCTGAAGTAGCTGCAGCTCTGGTGGAATGCAACCTAATGCCCTTGGGCACAGGTTTACCATGGTGTAAGTAGCAGAAACGGATGCAGTGGCTTAACCACTTTGAAATTGTCTGCTTTGAAATAGCCTTTCCTTCTGATTCTGCAGCATATGACACTAGTAATTGCTCAGTTTTTCTTAGAGCTTTAGTCCTGCTCAAATAGAATCTTAGCTGTCTGTGTACGTCCAAGGAATGCAGAATTCTCTCCCCTTTGTTCTGCGGATTTGGATAAAAAGTTGGCAGATGAATTGTTTGGTTAAGAGCCACACTGGAAACCACCTTAGGCATAAAAGTAGGATTTGTCCTCAGAGACACCCTGTCTGGGTAAAATATGATAAAAGGCTCCACAGCCATGAGGGCCTGTAGCTCTGAAACTCTTCTTGCTGAAGTAATTGCTAGTAGCAGAGCTGTCTTCCATGATAAGAACTTTATATCAGCGGTAGCGGCTGGTTCAAATGGTGGCAGGGTGAGCTTTTTCAACACATAATTGAGGTCCCAATGCAGGTAATGGTGATCTTCTAGGAGGCCTTAAATTTTTGGCTCCTCTAAGATACTGCTTTATTAAAGGATGAGAAAAGATTGGTGGCTCTGTATTGTAATGAGCTGAAATGGCAGAAGCATGGATTTTGATTGATGAGAAAGATAGGCCTTTGTCAACCATCTCAGTCAAGTATTGTAATATCTGAGGAATATTTGGTTCTGCTGTATCAGTTCCTTGTGCTTGATTCCAAGCACAGAATCTCTTCCATTTGTCAGCAAAAGATTTTCTAGTACTAGGCCTTCTGGCTTCCAAAATGACATCCATCACAGCTTTACTGAGAGGTCTCATTTGTATAATTACATGATAAGCCATGCTGCCAGGTTCAGAGTCTGTAGTTGATTGTGCAGGATCTGATTGTTTTGCTGGGACAGTAGTTGTGGACTTTGAGGCAAGGTCCAAGCTGGGTATTGAGACAAGTTCTTTAGGACTGGGTACCAGTATTGGCGGGGCCAGTCCAGGGCAATTAATATCATCCTTGGCTTCTCTTGTCTGACTTTTAGGAGGACCTTGGGTAGAAGAGGCAGAGGAGGAAAGGGGTAAACTGATAGGTTTTTCCAACTGAAGGATACAGCGTCCACTTTCCATGCTTATCTGTGATAAGTCCTTGTGCAGAATCTTTTCAATTGATAATTTTGAGGAGAGGCAAAAAGATCTATGTCTGGGCTCCCCCCCATTTCTCTGTTATCATGCTGAAGACTTGTGGATTTAGTTTCCACTCATGAGGATCCATAAGGTTTCTGCTTAAATCGTCTGCCAGAGTGTTTTGTTTTCCTGGCAGGAATTGAGCTTGAAGATGTATTTGGTAGGTCTTAGCGGTGTCCCACAGTGCCATGGCTAATCTGCAAAGGGGGTATGAGGGTGTGCCCCCTTGCTTGTTTATATACCACATGACTGTGGTGTTGTCCTTCTTTATCAGTAATTGCCCTGGATGAAGTAAGTCCTTGAAGGCTGTTAGGGCATTTTGAACAGCTAGCATCTCTTTTTGGTTGATATGTAGATGCATTTGTTTTGGTGCCCATATGCCCTGAATGCATCTTCCTGCCATGTGGGCCCCCCAGGCATAATCTGATGCATCTGTTGTTAAGGTTTGGCTGGCAGGGGGTAGAGTGAAGGGCCATCCCATGTTTTGGTGACAAGCCTTTGCCCACCATAGAAACTCCTGTTGCAGGCAGGGAATGAGAGGAATCATGGTTTCCAGACTGTGTGAATGTTGACTCCATAAACTTTTTAGGTACCATTGAAGTTTCCTCATATGCAGTCTTGCATATGGAATTAGTAGGATGCAGGATGCTATGTAGCCCAGAGCCTGCAGAAGACTGTGCTTTTGTTGGCATCAGTTTGAAGTAAGTAGTCAGTTGCCTTTGTTTGCCTGGCATGAGGTAAGCCATCTGGGCAGTTGTATTCAAGCTTGCACCCAGGAATGTTATCTTTTGGGAGGGTACCAGTTTTGATTTATTTTTGTTTATTGTGTACCCTAGGCATGTTAGAAGCCTTTTCACAAACGCCAGGTGTCGAAGAAGAGTGTCCTTGTTCTCTGCTTGAATGAGACAGACGTCGAAGTAAGGATATATTTGTATACTTCTTTGTCTGCAAAATGCAATTACTGGTGCCAGGCACTTTGTAAAGACCCTAGGCGCAGTAGATAAGCCAAAGGGCAGTGCAGAGAATTGGTAATGCATTAAGCCAGCCATGAATCTGAGGTATCTTCTGCACGACTGTCTTACTGGGACATGCAGGTATGCCTCTTTTAGGTCTAAAGTCACCAGGCAAGCATTCTTGCCCAGCATGGGCAGAAGCTGCTGCAAAGTCAGCATTTTGAATTTTGGAATGTCCAGATATGTGTTCAAAATCGATAAATCCAGTATTGCCCGCCAGGACCTTGTCCTTTCTGGGTACCAAGAACAGTCTTGAGTAAAAACCTTGTCCTTTTTCCTGTTCTGGTACTGTCTGAATGGCCCCCATATCCATGAGTGACACAACCTGTTTCTGTGCCTCTGCCCATTGATTTTTTGGTAGATCTGGCCAACAATATGCCATTGGCAGAGTGTGGAAATGGAATCTGTATCCCTGTGATGCAACGTTTAGTACCCACTTGTCCTGGGTTATTAACTGCCAATTTTGAGCAAAAAGTGCTAATTTTCCCCCTATGGGTGCTGCCAAAAGATAAGTGCTTGGTGTAAGCAGAGGGAAGTCATTGGGATTGCTTTTTGTAGGTTTGCGCTTCATCTTCTCCAGATTTGGAGGTGGATGCGCCCCATTGCTTTGACCTGTATGAGTTTTGCGCCTGGTATCTGGAACCCTTAGGGCGTCTGGATTTGCCCCTTTGAGCTCTGTCTGACACAGGAAAGGACCAATTTTTTGTAGGCCAGTGTCCACTGAATCTTGGTGGCTGCACTTGTAAGAAGTCTTTAACAGTTTGCATGGACTTAGCTTTGTCTTCCATTTTCTTTAAAACCTCTTCTGCCTTAATACCAAACAGAGAATCATGCTGTAAAGGTGCATCTAGTAATTTAGCTTTAACATGATCAGGCAAATGTTGTTCCTTTAACCAGGCATGCCTCCTAATCACAGATCCAGTAACTGTGGCCCTGCAGGAGGCCTCTAAAGAATCAAAACCACATTGCAAAGTATGCTTTCCAACTTGTTCAGCTGCATGCAATAATTTCTGCAATTCTTTATTTTCTGCACATTCTGAAATCGACATCATTTTCTGTTTCAGCAATCCCATAACAAGTTGTTGGTACTTAAGCATATGAAACTGACAGTTTAAGGCCCTGATTTCCAAGGTTGCAGATGTATAAACCTTTTTTCCCCATCTGTCAGGTGCCCTTGAATCTCTGTCAGAGGGAGTAGGATTTTTTGCTGTTGAGGCCTTAACTCCCTCTGGGCCATGTGAAATAGTTTCAGGATCAGCAGCAGGGTTTCTAAATAAAAATTTATGAGAGTCAGGGACCCTGTAATATCTGTCAGGCTTACTGGGAGCCGGAAGTAAGGAGTCAGGGGTCAAGCTTGACTCCAAAAACACATCATCCACAATGTCTAAAACAGGGGGAATGGCTAAAGGCTTGTGCTGAGGAAGGAGGAGGAAATCCCTGAGCCTCTTTTTTGATTCTGAGAAGTCTTGACTCTCCCAGTGAAAATGTTCCCTCAAAGTATGCAAGGTTTCTCCAAATGAATAATCCTCAGGAGGAGATGCAGATGGAATAGACTCCTCAGCATCAGAATCCTCATAGGGAGGTATAGATAATTCCTGATCAGAAGAGGAATCAGAAGAAAAAGAAACCTGATTTGAAGATTCATAATCAGTGTCTTGCCTAGGCCTCTTATCTGGAGGGGGATGGGTACCCCTGATCAAGGTAATAAGGTCTTCAGCCATTTTGATCATCTGTTTTTTAGGCATAGAGGCCTGTGCATGTGGTTCATGCGTCAGTTTTTTAGTTTTAGAAGTTGCTTTTGTCTTTGGTTTTGCAGCTGTCGTCGGTTTGATATATAAATGTTGAGGTCTGAATAAACCCTCAGAAGCCGGTGCCTGCTCAGCAGCTCCAGACCCATCCGAGGGAGATACATCCATCGGTCCAATACCTTGAATATCTTGAGGCATGCCGGACTCCACATGGGTGCCAGTAGAGGCCTGTGACTCAAAGGTAGCTGGTATCAGGGGCTGCGAAAGCACCTCACTGAGTACCGGCAAACCGGCGACTGGCTTAGGAGAAGCTTCGTCGTCGGTTTTGGATCTTGACTGCCTTTCTCTGTACTTTTCTTTGCATTTTTTATGTACTCCGGTAGTCGGATTGCTATCTGACGAAATTTCTGGGTAGTTAAATCTGTTTCCAAAATACTTTGATGCAAAAATATACAGATGCTTAATAGTGCGTTGGTTAAATCTAGCACAAAACCGACAGCTAGGCACGTTGTGATCAGGGCCTAGGCAAGGAATACAGTATAAATGGAAATCCTTATGAGGTATTTGCTTCCCACGAGTAATAAAATTATTAACTTTTTCTGACATCAGTAAAAAGCAAGAAAAAAAGTTTCCCCAACGGGGTACTTAGCTTTAGTGAAGACTTCGGTTCTGAAACTCAAACTCGAATATTTCGGTAGTCGGCCAACCGGCACTTGCGAAATGCTTCTGCTTCGGGCACTGCATGGCAAGAAAGACTGAAGAAAATGGCGTCGGCTGCATGTTTATACCCCTGACGACCTGACATCATGGAAGAGAAGACCGCAACTGACACAGGACCCAAGACTTTGGAATTCAGACCGACTTGAGGGCAACCTGCCAGCAGATTACCCAAATGTAATGACTGCAACAGTGAAACACGAAGAACATCCCCAGAAAAGACTACCAGACCCCAAGTCTACCCGTTCTTCGAGACCCGGACGGGGAAGGTGGGAGGGAATGTAAGAATAAAGGTGAGATAAACAACTCACATGGAACGTTATGGTAAGAACATAACTTCTTTATGTGAAGTTGTTAAATCTCTCAGTTTATTTTTACACGTAGGTAGCATCCCAAGCACCCTAATCCTGGGTGGCTCATGGGAGTATATTCCTGAGGACAGTGGAACCAAAGGAAGCGCTGTCCCTAGAGGCCTTGTCCACTCTGTATTGAGTGATAAAGGTATGAGGCTTAGACCAAGTGGCAGCTGCACATATAGTATCCAAAGGTGAACGAGCCATATAAGCCGAAGACATGGAGACAGCTCTAGATGAATGGGCCTTCACACCATATTCAAATGTTTGGTTGGCAGAAGAGTAGATAAATTTAATGCAGTCAGCTGACCATTTGGAAAGGTAACTTTAGAAACTGAAAATCCTTTCTTGGCATCTGCAAAAGATACAAAGAGCTGGACAGATCTTCTAAATTCCTTTGTCCTGTCCAAACAGAATCTCAACTGTCTGTGGACATCAAGTTTATGCAACATATATTCCAACTGACTAGAATGATTACGGAAAAAGGTTGGAAGTTCAATAGTTTGGTTCAGATTGGTCTCAGAGCACACTTTTGGCAAGAATGAAGGGTTAGTCCTCAGTGAAACCCTGTCCAGATGAAACACAAAATACGGTGCTTTGACAGAAAGGGCTTGAAGCTCAGATACCCTGCGTGCTGAAGTAATGGCCACCAAGAAAATAGTCTTCCAGGATAGGAACTTCAATTGACAAGACGATGCAGGCTCAAAGGGAGGAAGAATAATATGGAACACAACAAAATTTAGATTCCAGGGAGTAAATAGCTGTCTACCAGGAGGCCTGAGATGAACGGTGACCTTATGGTAGGCCCGACACAATTTGTGCAACATTAAGTTAGAACCCTCAGTTCCAAGATGAAAATTTGAGATGGCAGCCAACTGTACTCTAATTGTGGCAGCCACAGCGCCTTCTTGAAAAAGTTGAGAGAAATTCCAGAATAGTAGCCATAGGGGCCACACAGGGATCAACGTTGTTACGAGAAGCCCAAATGGCAAAACGCTTCCATTTACTAGCATATAACTTTCTGGTAGAAGCTTTATGGGAAGATACAAGGATGTGTTGTACCTCCGAAGAAAAGTCATGTGACCTGGCTAGGAAGGGAATTGGAGCAGCCAAGCTGTCAGTCTGAGGGAACGAAGAGAGGGGTGGAGGGTCCCTGATGAATGTGTCAGAAGGTCTGGAACTGGGTCCAGAATCCAAGGTTCCTCCAGTTGGTAGTCGGAGAAAGGGGAAACAAATCTGACGAGGCCACAGCAGAGCTATTAAGATTACCATCCTGCCAAGAGCTTTGGCTTTCTGCAAGATCTTGGGAATCAGAGGAATAGGAGGGAAGGCATACAGGAGTCCCGGGGGCCAATCGTGTACGAGCGAGTCCCTTGGGTTGTCCCCTGGTGGGGGATTTAGGGCAAAGTAGCTTCTGCATTTGGCATTCATAGGGGATGCAAACAGGTCACAGCAAGACTGGCCCCACCTGTGGAAAATCTTCTCTGCAACTTCGTTCTTGAGGGACCACTCGTGAGGTAACAGTATGGCTCTGCTCAGTTTGTCCACTATTACGTTGGATTTCTCCAGGATGTGCGTTGCAATCAGAAAGTGCCCGGTGGACACAGCCCACTGCCAAATTCTCAAGGCCTCTCGATACAGGGGGTAAGACCTGGTTCCTCCTTGTTTGTTGATGTACCAGACAACCGACATGTTGTCCGTTTGTATGGCAATCGTCATTAGAGGCAGAGAGTCATGAAAGTGCTGCAACGCCAAAAGCACCGCTCTCAGCTCCAGAACATTGATGTGCAACTGTGACTCTGTCTCCGACAAGGAGCCTTGGGCAGTACTTCCCTGAAACAGCCCCCTCCACCCTATCAGGGAAGCGTCTGTGGTCACCGTGGCCAATGGCGGGGGGAGAACAAATGGATGACCCATTGCAAGCTATTGGCTGGTCAACCACCAGTGAAGATCCTTCTTGCAAGAGTCCTTAATCATGACTAAGGACGACATGGGAAATTGTTGGTATGACCACTGGGTGAACAGTAACCAGTGGAGGATCCTCATGTGCATTCGTCCCAGAGGAACTGCTATGAGAGTAGCTGCCATGGTGCCTAGGAGTTTTAGAACCTAATGGGTCAATACTTTTTTTCTCTGCAGAATGTCTGAGACCTGAGTCTGTAAAGAGGACATTCTGTCCAGGGCTAATCTTACTGTGGCAGTGGTAGTGTCTAAATCTGCTCCAATAAAGGATATATGCTGCGATGTCATCAACACAGATTTTTCGAAATTGATAGTGATGCCTAGATGAGAGCAGAGATTGAGAGTGTGATCCCTGGACAAAATTAGTTGATGCCTGGAGGCAGCAGTAAGGAGCCAGTTGTCCAGATATGGAAACACTCAGAATCCTAGACGTCTCAAGTGAGCAGTGACTACTGCCATGCATTTGGTAAACACTCTGGGGGCTGTTGCAAGTCCAAAGGACAGTGCTCTGAATTGGTAGTGACTGGCACCCAACCGGAAACGCAGATGATCTCTTGATGGCCTGGCCATTTTGATGTGGTAGTAAGCATCCTTGAGATCTATGGAGCACATCCAATCGCCCAGTCCGAGGAATGGAAGAATAGACTGAAGCATGACCATCCGGAAATTATCCTTCTTTACAAATGTGTTGAGTCTGCTGAGATCCAAGATTGGTCTCCAGTCCCCCGTTTTCTTTGGAACCAAAAAGAATCTGGAGTAAGTTCCGGATTCTATCTGGTCTGCTGGGACTGGCTGGATGACTCTCTTTTCCTGCAGCCTCTGGATTTCTATGGCTGCTTGATCCCTGAGACTGGGTGGAACATCTGGGATTTTTGTGCCGACATGCAGCTTTCATAGAAATGGAATGAAATATCCTCTGGTAACTATGCTTTGTACCCAAGAATCTGTTGTAATTCCTAGCCAGGCATCCGGATACAAAGCCAAGTGACCCCTGACTGCCTCCAGAGCAGAACAGTCGGGCCTCCTCTCAGGAGCGCTGGTAGGGCTTGCCAAGGAACTGCTCCCTGTCACACTGGTTCTGCGGACCCCCTCTGCCGCCAGGGCTACGTCTTCCGTTATTGCTCCCCTCCTCTGCCCCCCTCCTCTGCCCCTGGAGGGGGGTTCACTATGTGTGTTCTGGAAAGCACCTTGGGACTTTCGGAACCACATTTTCCCACCTTTCTCCCCTTTGGGGTATGGTCTAGTAGGGGTGGAAACACGGACTCCTATGGCAGATAGAGTCTTTCTCTCCTGCTCACACCTAGTGAGAGTCTCCTTGACTTTGGGCACAAACAAGGAAGAGCCATCAAATGGGGTGTTGACAAAGGAAGACTTAAAGACTTCTGCAAAGGAGCATAAGCGCATCCAGGATTGTCTCCGTAGAACTATCGCTGAACCTGCTGCTAAGCTTGATCCATCGGCTGCATAAGAAATGAGCCGCATGGAGGAGTTCACAATAGAAGTAAGAATGTTAAGCTGTGCCGTCATCTTCTCAGAGACGGCATCATCTGTGTTGACCTTTAGAGTATCTCCAAGCTCTTTAAGGAGATCTCGTTGAAGACGGGTGAAATGGGTTAAATAGTTAAGCGATCTCATGGCAAATGTCGCAGAACTAAAGATGCATTTCCTGTATCTGTCCATTGTCCTAGAGTCTCTATTAGGAAGATGGACAGAGGAAGAAGTTTCTGACATCTCTTTCTTGGTGGCCATCGCAACCACCATGGCATCAATGGGGACGCCCTTCATGAGAAACATCTTGTCTTGGGGGAGGTGATAAATTTATTAGGCCTCCGAGGGACCGGTTCCATGGAATCAGGAGACTCCCACGCCCTTCGAGCGACTAAATCCATTAGTTCATCCAAGGGCGGAGTCACCCAGGAGGTAGATGGTTAAGACCCAAAGGCCTTCAGGAGCACCAACTCATCCTCAGTAGGGCTAACGGACTGCCAGTCACCCCTCTGCTTTAGGACTTCCAGCATATCCGCAAAGGAGATATCCTCCGAGGGGGACCGTGGGGACCCTTCTGATTCCTCTAGGTCAGTGTTTGATGTCAAAAATTCCTGAGGGGAATCTATATGCCTCCTCTTGCATAATCTCTTTCTGGGAACTTCATCAGTGGGGGCTTCTGGTGAAGTCTCAGTAGAGCAGGGGTCACCCAATGGGGATACCTGAGGCTCTGGGTCTCGACGCTTGACAGGAACATGAGGTGTAGAGACAGAGCTTGGCACTTTAGTGGAGGAAGAGGAGGGACCTGACAATCTGAGTGTCTTAGAAGACATAACCCTCCTCATTTCATTGAAGGCACCGCTACTTCGACCCGAGGAAGCAGTCGGTTCTGAAGAAGATGGCAGCCTCCCTGGCGCCGAGACAGTGGGCTCCGAACCGGAGGACGGAGCCGAGCTCATCTGTGCTGAAGCCCCAAGAGGAAGGGTCGGAACTGACGCATCAGTTCGACTCCCCCCCCCCCCGAGCCGACGAGAGAGTGTCAGCTCCGAGACTCTTCCAACGGAACTAAAGAAGTCAGGGTTGAAGGAGCCGAAGGCATTGGGACAGGCCTCGGCTCCAAAGGCTCCACAATCATCAGATCCTCCTCTGGCTCCGAAGACCCTGCTCGGCTCGGAGGAGGAGTAGTCACAGCCAGTGGGACAGTCTTGGGCTTCGAACCCAATTGGGATGAAGCCAATAGTAATTTTGCCAATGCCGGGTTCTCTAAAAGCCTCTGCACCACCCGGTCCACATCAACATCGGAAAGGGTCCTCGACGAATGGGTCAAAGAAACCACGGATCAAAGGGTTGGCGACTTCAGATTCTCGGAGATCAGTACCAAGACTGGGGACCGGCTCTGAGGCATCTGTTCGATGCATGGCTCCGAAGACTGCGGAGCTGGCGATCGCACCCTCACAGAAGGACTAGGAGCCGATGACCTGGGCTCCAAGGACACATTCAAGGACTTGGAGGTCTGGTCAGCCTTATCCAGTGAATCTTGAAAGTCAGGGTTCAACAAGCCTCTATCTACCAACTTCCTTCGCTGTTCTAATAAGACCCTACTGATGAAGGAGTGGCAGATAAAGCAATCTTCTTGGAGGTGTACAGGCCCCAAACAATAAACACAATTAACGTGTCCATCAGTAATGGACATCTTCTGCCCACAATTACACTTCTTGAAGCCAGACCTCTGTTTTTCCTTCTGATCCGCCATATTGGAAATAACAGAAGTTGTCAGAGCCCTGATCAACTTCGATCACAACAAAAGCACAACAAATCAACAGCAATCTGCACAAACCAAACTCAGATATAAAGTCCCTGCATAGCCAGGGATAAGGAAAGTTCAGTATTTTACACCATCTATAAAACTATATGGAACAAATACAGCACGCAACCACACTATTACTATTTGACTTCAAAGAGATAGGGTAGTAATATTAAGTGCAAACTTCAAACTTTAACTATATAGATAAAGATAAAATGGCCAAAGGCCTAGAGCAAACCGCTCTGTAATTTTAATTCTAAGCAGAATTAACAAACTAAAAAGAAAAACGGCCAAAGGCCTAGAGCAAACCGCTCCGTAAATAATGTGTAGTATACTAACTAAAAATTGAGGCTAACTGCCTAAAACCTTATAAGAAAGTAGACTAAGCTAAATATCCAAATTTATATAAGAAAACACTTGCAAATATTAGGTCAAATATAAAGAAACAAATTCTACTGGCCCGAGCTCTCCGTAGACCTTGCGATCAGTTGCAGCGGCAAACTAGATCTGGGGTAAGAGAGAGAGCATCATGGGATAGGGGGGCCTGGCCTCGAGCTATTCTGAGATCTTTAGCTAGTAAAGCGGCCGACTCTGAGCCAATGGATCAGCTCCAAACCCATGTGTAAGAATAAACGGCGAGATTTAACAACTTCACATTGGGAGATTCCTTCTGCATCTTCAGAAATAACATGAATATCAATGAAATGGGTGGAAAAGCATATAGGAACATTCCTGCCCGAGGGTTAAAAGGCATCTGTCTCCCATATCTTCTTGCATGGAGACTTGGAGCACAATCTTGCCAGCTGACTATTCAGACAGGAGGCAAATAGGTCCACTTAAGGAACTCCCCACAGATGGATGAAATCTTGGAAGACTTCCTAATCTAGTTTCCATTCGTGAGGGTATGTCTTTGTCATACTCTGCTTATCTGCCACACAATTTTGCTCTGATGTAATACAAGATGCCTGTAAAGCAAAATTGTGTTGTGAAGCTATATTCCAAGCTATCATTCCTAGTCTGCAAAAGGGTACCGCCTGGTTTCTCCTTACTCGTTGATGTACTACATGACTGTGGTATTGGCTGTAACAACTTGAACAGGTTCCAAGGAACAAAGATGATTCAAAGAGTTGAATTCCCTGTCCAGGGCAAGCATCTCTTTTATAATTATGTCCTTGTATCTGTCCTTGCTGTCCCACACCGCATGCACTTTTATACCTCCTGAAACTGCTCTCCAAACAAAGTCTGAGGCGTCTTTGATAACTGACTGCTTTGGAACAGGGAGTATGAAGAGGAGACCCAAACAAAGAATATTTGCAGGCTCCATCAAGTGACTTCTCTTCTGACAAACCCCACAGTAAGATTTGAAAAGACAAAGGATGTTGGTGCTGGGACCAGACAGACTTCAGATAAAATTCTATCTTTCTCATGTGGATTCTTGCCAGGGATATCATGAGAGAATCATAGACGCCATGAGACCCAAAATCCTAAGGTATTCCCTCACAATGACGAAAGTCTAAACATAGCTCTATTTTTCATGTTTAAGAAAAGCTCTTTGAACTAAGGTGTCTAGCTGGCACCCCAGGAACACAATCCTGTGTGAAGGAGTCAAAAAAGACATTTGAATGTTTTCTTGGAATCCCGGCTTGTGTAAGAGATCTCTCACCCAAGTAATAGATCCCTGACACTTTGGAAAAGACTGCAAAGATAAGCAAGTCAAGTAAATATGAAAAAATATGGATACCCTGTAGTCTGAAATAAGCTATAACTAGAGCTAGCTACTTTGTGAACACTATCTCTGCAGTGGATAGCCAATAGTATATGGCGCAGAAAAAGAAGTTATGTACTTACCATAATGTTCCATGTGAGTTGTTCATCTCGTCTTCATTCTTTACTGATGTGTTCTGAGCCAATCCTTCAGATCTAATACAGCCAATTGCAAAGCTTGAGGTCTTCAAATAGCTCTATCCCAAGTCCCTATCCCATGATGCACCTGTGAATTACCTCAGATCTTGTTTGCTGCATATACTAATACCATATGTCATTCTACATTCCTAAAGAAAAGGAAGAGAAGGTTTGAGTAGCTAGGATGGAACCAGCATCTCGGTCATCTATCAGCCCAGGAGGGGGTAGGAGGGAGGGACGTATGAATGAAGGCGAGATGAACAACTCACATGGAACATTATGGTAAGTACATAACTTCTTTATGTGAAGTTGTTCAATCTCGCTGAATAGGCAAAGGTGATGCAATCAGATAACCATTTAAACAGAGTAGTTTTAGGTAGTTTTAGCCACTGGTCTCCTTTTCCTGGAATCTAAAAATGAAACAAAAAGCTGGCCTGATTTCCTAAAATCTTTTGTTCTATCCAAATAGAATCTGAACTGTCTGTGAACATCTAGTTTGTGCAGCATATACTCTAAATTGTTAGAATGATTGGGGAAAAAAACTGGCAAATCAATAAATTGGTTGAGGTTGGTTTCAGTGCAAACTTTGGGCAAGAATGAGGGATTTTTTTCTAAGTCATACTCTGTCAAGGTGAAATATCAAAATGGGAGGCTTGATGGATAAAGCCTGAAGCTCTGACACACTGCGGGCAGAAGTAATAGCTACCAGAAGGATGGTCTTCCAAGACAAAAATATGAGATCACAAGAAGCAGCTGGCTCAAATAGCGGGAGAATTATACGTGAAAGCATATAATTTAGACTCCATGGAGAATAGGGAGATTTCACAGGAGGTCTCATATGAAAAGTCCCTTTGAAAAAAGCTTTGGATAACTTGTGAGACATGATATTCAAACCTTCAAATCCAAGATGAAAATTAGAAATAGCAGCCAATTGTACCCGAACTGTTGCTGCTGCAGCTCCTTCGTTGAAAATCGTAGTCAAGAATTCTAAAATGGAAGCCATAGGGGCTTGGTAAGGATCAATATTATTTTTTGAGGCCCATATAGAAAATTTCTTCCATTTGAAGAATTTCAAGATATAGCTTTCTGGTAGAAGATTTGTGAGAGGACAAAAGGATCTGTTTTGTCTCACTGGAACGGTTATGGAACCTGGCTATGATGGGAACTGGAGCAGCCAAGCTGTCAGCTTCAGGGACTGCAGAGAAGGCTGAAGGTCCACTGACAGGTGTGTCAGAAGGTCTGGAACTGGGTCCAGGGTCCAAGGATCCTCCAAAGGATGAGGTTGAAGGAAGGGGAACCAAATCTGACGAGGCCAATGAGGAGCTATAAGAATGACGGTCCTTCCCAGGGATTGTGCTTTCTGTAGAACCTTGGGTATCAACGGAAATCGTGGAAATGCATAGAGGAGACCCGGAAGCCAATCGTGCATGAGAGCGTCCCTTGGGACTTCTCCCAGAGGGGGAATCAGGGCAAAGTAGCTTCTGCATTTCGTGTTAATGTGACTGACAAAAAGGTCGCAGCAACGCTGGCACCACCTGCAGAATATCCTGTCCGCAATTTCTTTCTTGAGGGACCACTCGTGGGGCAACAAGATTGCCCTGCTCAGTTTGTCTGTTATCACGTTGGATCTCCCCGGGATGTGCATTGCCAACAGAAAGCACTGGGTGGAAACAGCCCACTGCCAAACTGTGAGAGCCTCTTGATAAAGGGGGTAAGACCTGGTTCCTCCTTGTCTATTCAAGTACCAGGCCACCGACATGTTGTCTGTCTGAATCGCAATTGTACCCAGAGGGAGAGAGTCCTGAAAGTACTGCAGCACCAATAGTACTGCTCTCATCTCCATGACGTTGATATGCAGATGCGTCTCTTGATCAGTCCATGTGCCTTGGGCAGTCTTTCCCTGAAGCCCCCCCCAATCAGGGAAGCATCCGTGGTCACTGTGGACGCTGGAGGGGGTAGCACAAATGGGCGTCCTATCGTGACATGAAGTGAAGTCAACCAGCACTGAAGGTCCTTCTTGCAAGAATTTGTAATCATTATGGCATGATTCATGGGGAGCTCTTGGTAAGATCACTGAGTGAACAATAGCCATTGAAGTATTGTCATGTGCATACGAGCAAGTGGTATGGCTAGAATTGCTGCTGCTATCATGCCTAATACTTCCAGAATTTCCGATGCTGGTGCTTTGTCCTTTGATATCAGGATGCTGACTGTTGATAAAAGAAGAGAGACTCTTTCTATTGTAAGCCTTAGAGTGGTGGTAGTGGTGCCCAATTCTCCCCCTTTAAAAATGACATGCTGCGATGGCAACAAGGCAGATTTTTCAGAGTTGAATTTAATGCCCAGATGATTGCAGAGTGACAGAGTGGACTCCCTGGCCTGAATGAGTTGATGCCTGATGGTGGTGGTAAGGAGCCAATCGTCTAGGTACGGAAACACCTGGAATCCTAGACGCCTCAGGTGAGCCGTGACCACTGCCATGCATTTGGTGAACACTCTGGGGGCTGTAGTGAGACCAAAGGGCAGGGCTCGAAACTGACAGTGACTGGGTCCCAGCCGGAAGCGCAGGTGATCCCTAGATGGTCTGGCCATTTTTATGTGGTAGTACGCATCCTTGAGCTCTATCGAGTACATCCAATTATCTTTCCCTAAAAAGGAAGTATAGACTGAAGCATGACCATCCAAAACTTTTCTTTCTTTACGTATTGGTTCAGTCTGCTGAGGTCCAATATGGGTCTCCAGTCTCTTGTCTTCTTTGGAACCAAAAAGAATCTTGAGTAAGTACCAGATCCTGACCGGTCTGTTGGGACTGGATGGATGAATCTCTTTCTGAGCAACGTTTGGACCTCTACTGTTGCTTGATCCCTGTAACTGGGTGGAACGTCTGGGATTCTTCTTATGATTGGAGGGGGTGTGGCGATTGATATGAAGTATCCTCTGGAAATGATACTTTGCACCCATCTGTCTTTTGTTATACTGAGCTAGGCGTTTGGGTACAAAGATAAGCGACCCACGACTGCCTTCAGAGCAGGACAATTGGGCCTCCTCTCAGGAACGCTGGTAGGGTGTCCCATAGAAATGATCTCTGTCACCCTGGTGTTGTGGACCCCCCCCCTGCCGTGAGGGTGGCATCTTCCATTATTACCTCCTCCTCTGCCCCTGGAGGGGGAGGTTCACCACTTGTGTCCTGAAACGATCCTCTCTGGCTTTTCAGAACCACATTTTCCCTCCCCTTTGACCTTTAGGGTATGGTCGGGTAGGGGTGGAAAAACAGACCCCGACGGCAGACAGAGTCTTTCCATCCTGTTCATACCGGGTTAAGGTTTCCTTCACTTTAGGCCTGAAAAGAGATGAGCCATCAAAGGGAGTGTTCACGAAGGAAGACTTGAAAGGTTCTGAGAAGGAACACAAGCGCATCCACGAATGTCTCCTAAGAGCAATTCCTGTACCCGCTGCCCTACTCATTCCATCAGCTGCATAAGATACGAGGCGCATGGACGAGTTAACGATAGAATTTAGGGTAGAAAGCTGGGCAGTAACTTTGTTGGAAGCTGCCGCAGCTACTGTACCCTGAAAAGTATCTCCCAACTCCTTAAGGAGATCTCTTTGCAACCTAGTAAAATGGGTTAAGTAGTTCAGCGAATGGAGAGCAAAGGTCGCTGAACTGAACATGCGCTTTCCATATCTATCCATAATCCTGGAGTCTCTGTTAGGAGGATGGATAGACGAGGAAGTCTCAGACATTTCCTTCTTGGTGGCCGCCGCCACCACCATGGTATCAACCGGAACACCTTTAGTTAAAAATGTTTTGTCAACTGGGGCTGAAATAAATTTACTACGCCTCCTGGGGATAGGCTCCATAGAATCCGGAGACTCCCACGCCCTTCGTGAGACCAGCTGCATCAGCTCATTGAAGGGCGGAGTCACGCAAGAGGTGGAGGGCTGAGACCAGAAAGCCTTCAGGAGAACTGACTCATCCTGAGTAGGGCTTTTGGACTGCCAGTCACCCCTCTACCTAAGGATCTCAAGTATCTCAGCGAATGAGATATCCTCAGAGGGGGACCGTGGGGACCCTTCTGACTCATCTAAGTCAGTATCCGATGTAAGAGACTCCTGCGGAGAGTCTAGGTGCTTCCTCTTGCACAATCTCTTCCTGGGAACCTCATCAGTGGCGGCCTCTGGTGAGGTCTCGGAAGAGCAAGGGCCACCCATTGGGGCTTCCTGAAGCTCTGGGCTTCTACGCTTGTTGAGGACGTGTAATACAGAAGCAGACACAGGCCCGTTTGGGGAGGAGGAGACATGACTCTCCTCATGGCATTGAAAGCACCTCTGCTCTGATGTGAGAGAGCAGACCGATCCAAGGAAACCGTCGACACCCCCAGCACTGGGACAGTGGGCTCCGAGCCCGAGCAGAGGCTCTGAAAGGCAAAGTCGGTTCGACTATCCTCCCCAGACCCGACCAGAGAGTGTCGGCTCCTAGAGTCGTTGACTGGCACTGAGGACGTCAGAGTACATGGAGCCAAAGACACTGGAGCAGGTGTCTGCTCCGAGGGTTCCACTAACCTCAGGTCTGCCTCCTCCAGCTCCGAAGGACCAGCATAGCTTGGAGGAGGAATAGTAATAGTCAGTGCAATGGTCTTTGGCTCTGAAGCCATTTGGGTCAAAGCCGATAACATTTTGGCTAATGTCAATGCCGACAACAGGTTCTGTGCCACACGATCCAAGTCCAGATCCGACAGGCTGATAGATGATCGAGACAATCTTACCGAAGGTGGTACCGACTGGAGAATAGGACTCTCTGGAGCTTCGGAGACCGGTTCCATGACAGGGGACCGGCTCCGAAAGGAACAGACTGTTGGCTCCGAAGGCAGTGGAGCTGAAGTCGATGACGTCTTCGATTTTTTTGAGTCTGAAGTCTTGGAAGACTTTGAAGACCGACTGGAACCACCCTGGTCACTCAAAGCTTCCTGAAAGGAAGGCTTCAACAAGCCTCTATCGATTAGTTTCCTCTTCCTTTCCTGCAGGACCCTAGAGAAGAAGGAATGACAAATGTCACAATTGTCTTGCAAATGCAGAGCCCCTAAACAAAAAATACAGTTGACGTGACTGTCTGTAACTGACATTTTCTGGCCACACTTAGGGCTCTTTTTGAACTCAGATTTGGGGTGCTTGTCCTGATCCGCCATAATAAAGTTAGAGATATTTACTGCCACACAAAAAGCAATAGTACATTTTCTCCAAATAGAACAGATTAGCAGGTAAGCCTTAATAAAAACAGGCTAAAACACACACACACACACAATATGTGAAGTCACACAAAGCAGACTATGCCAACAAGATAGCTGCTGAGAATAACAATGTTATCTAAATAAGTAGAGTACACTGTAATTTAGACAGTAAATTAGACTAAGCCTTATAAATACAAAAAGGCTAGACAGACCATACCACTATCTAAGAAATGTGACAAAAGGTCACAAATAGCACAGCAAGCAGAGAGAAGGAAAGGCAATAAGATTATCTATATAAACACAGGTTTAGTGAACTAAGCCTTACATAAAAAACTTGAAGGCTAGACAAACCACACCTATAAGAACTACAACTAACTAGGCCAAAAAGAGGCTAACTAGAAATATGTGAAAAATAGTAAAAGGTAAGGGAATAGCACACTAAAAGCTATAAGAGCTTTATAGACAAACCTAGCTAACTAACTATACTATCAAAAACTTTTATAGAATTTTTAATGAAAAAAATGTTCTTATCTGGCCCGAGCTAATTCAGAACCTCTGATCTGTTGCAGCGGCAAACTAGATCTGGGGTAATTCACAGGTGCATCGTGAGATAAGGACTTGGCCTCAAGCTATTTGAAGACCTCAAGCTTTGCAATTGGCCATATTGGAGCAAGGGATCGTCTCCGAACCCATCAGTAAAGAATGAACGGTGAGATTGAACAATTTCACATCTAATAATGTGAGCCAGGTACATAAAAACCTTAAATGTCTGAAGTCTGGGTGAACAGGGATGTGATAAGCATCGTTTACATCTAGTGTTAACAAGAAACTTGAAGTGAAATAATTTTGAATTTGGGAACTACAACGAACATGTTTAGGAAAGAAAGTTCTTTCCTTGGAACAAAAACATTCTTGAATAAAAACCTTTCCTCACCTGGGAAGGAGGAACTCATTCTATCATGCCTTGGGACAGCAACTGATGAAGGGTAGATGGAAATATGAGAGTCTGGTCTGCTGAATGATTGATCACCCCAGTGAAAAGGAGGAATTTCTTGCCATTGCCATCTGTAACTTTGATGCTTTTCAGAAACTATTTGTCTAAAACTATCTACTGCCAAAGAGAAAAGTGGAGATTCAGACTTTCAGGAAGAGCAATTGGGTTATGGAAGGTGAGACAAGGTCCCATCATTCAGACTTGTTGAACTATCCTTAGTTAGGAGTTAGGGAGGGGCGTTTCTTTAAATTCTTTTTGGAGCCCCTTACCAGTTCTTCTTAAATACTGGTTTATCTGCATTTTGTTGAGACTGCTCATTTTTTTGGCCAAAACTGGATGAGTTAGAGAATACCTTAGAAAAACTGGAAAAGGATGGCTGAAAAATCTTAAGACATTCCCTGTATCAGCTTACTCCTTTCATCACACATTTTGATCACCTCTTCAGCAGAGGGGCCAAAAACTAAATCACTATCCAAAGGGAAATTTTAAATCTCATTTTATCATCATCTGGGAGATTCTGAGACTTTAGCCAGTCAAACCTCCTCAAAACAGTATTAGTGGCCATAGCCCTTGAAGAAGTATTAACTGAGACATACAAGCACTGTAAACAATGAGTAGTAACGTGTATGTACAACAGAAGTAACCAAATTATTTAAAGCAGACTTTTCATCACAAAAAGAAACTGCACACAAAATATTCCTCATATTTTCACTATTAGAACAAACTTGAACATAAAATCCTAACAATTCAAAATTCAGAAAATTAAAGTTGCAGAAGAATATTCATAGTATAGGAAAAAAGTATATACTTCTAATCCATATCAAAGAATATGACTGGATTTAAAATGTTTAGCAGCAGAAGGATTAACTAAAGCTATAGCTGCTGGGGCAGGTTTGGAAAGAGTGTGTACAAACTTAAAAGACTGAAGAACTTTATACATCTATCTGCCTTTTTAGGGGCAGCTGGCTGGCTATCGGAAATTGCTGGCAACAACACACACATTCTACAAAGATGACAAAAATGGAGGAATGAGTGAAAGTTCTGGAAATTACTTCTATGACAGCTCACAGTATTTTCTGAGGGAATGACAAACCTCAGTGATCTCCTACTGACCGAGAAAAATCAGTGTTCTCCCACTGAGAACACTGGCACATTGTGGAAATAGTCTCAGAAAAAGACAAACCTCCACAGGGAGAATAAGAAACTGAGCTTGACTCTGAGTCTGCATCAGAAATCTGAACAGAAAATCTTGTATGTCTCTTCATCTTCCTGTCCAGATACAGAATCATGACTCTCTTCAGGAAAAGAGGTACCCCTCCTTTTACCAGACGCTACTTTATAAGAAGGATTAATGGCCTGAATTAAACCCTGAGACAGACCCAGTAAACTACTTCTGAGTAAGGAAATTTGATGAGGAGTAGACATGTTACTCTTCTCTTTCTTTCTTTACAGGACAAATTGTGCCAACAGTATTATTAATGGCAGCATCAGCTTCTCCAGGGATGGATGCAACATTCTGACAAAACAGGGAAGCTTTCCCTGTTCCCTCTCAGGACTGACAAGAGTAGTTATCCCTTGCCCACTGACGGGACTCCAACAAGCCGCAGAGGATGTGGCTACCCCCAGTCTACAGCAGCTGTAGGTGCTACACCAGAGGACACTGGGGTAAAAGATGAGTGGTCTGAGGTATAACTAATGGCCACAGCAGACTCGCCCACCTGGAGTTGAGGCAAACTACTAGCCTGTTGTGGTGGCAAAGACTGTTTGCTTAAGTTTTTCTTTTGTGGCTGGAAGAAGGACCAATGGTTTGTCCCTTGGTCAGGCTGAAAACAGTCCCTCTTTCTCAGGGAAAACAAGCAGCAAAAGCTGCTAAATATTAAATCTTTAAAAGTCACTTTTTTCACATACATTCATGGGAAAAAGCATTTTAAAAATACTTTTCCAGCCTCAAAAAGTAAAATTAACAATTTGTCCAAAGAAAAAAATGTTTTTCAATTACTTTAATCAAAAACAACAGGAAAAAACAGCTCTCTTACTTAAAAGTACAGCACAGCCTCACAACAGCCAGTTAAAACACAAAATTCTAACTTTAAAAAAAAATTCCTGATCAGTAAAGTGTTCTACAAAAATTAAAGAAAAATGGAAAATTTTCCCCAAAGGGGAAGTACAGCTGTGTAAAATCTTACCATAACATTAAATGGCCTTTTCTTCACTGTTGCATTACACCTAACGCAAGGGATCACCTGTCAAGGATAGCCCATTCTCCTGCCAGTACATCAAAGTCTTTAATATTTATAGAACCATACATCACATATATACTCCTTGTGCAAGGTGTCAGACGAAAAGGTGACGTGCAGACGGACACACACTTCAGAACTGAAAAGCCTAAGAGGAACATAGTGTCCCTAGAGACCAGCAGGAAAATATGCATCCAGAAGGAGAAAAGACAGACAAAGAAGAACCTCTCAGCTAGGAGGAGAAGGAGAACAGGTTACAGGAAAGGGGGCAGGACAGAGACAGCGAATACTGCAACAGTGAAGAAAAGGACATCTACTGTTATGGTAAGATTTTACAAGACTGTACTATCTCCTTCTATATGACTGTTGCAGTATTCCTAACGTAAGCGAGAGTAAAAAAGCTCAGAAGGAAACTTGGGAGGAGAAAGGCACTGAAGAACCCTCAAGAAACCCAACAGACAGAAGACCAAGTAGCAGCCTCAAAGATGGAAATGGTATACAGCCCCTTGAAAAAATCACCACAGGAAGCAACAGCTCTGGTAGAATTAGCCTTACTAAAGATGAAATACATTTGTCATGAAAGGAATAACCAAAACAAAATGGCTTTAGATATCCAAGAAGAGATGGTCTGCTGAGAAACAGCTAAACCCAAAGACCTGGGATGAAAAGAAAAAAAATGCTCAAATTTGCAGATAGCTTTAGTTTTATCCAAATAATATCTGAGATGTCAATGCAAGTTCAAAGTGTGAAAAAACCTTCTCACTGGCAGACTATGGAGAAGTAAAAAAGGAAGGCGAATGAATAGATTGATTAAGAGACAACTCATTGACCACCCTGGGCATAAAAGGATTAGTACGAAGAGACACTCTTTCCCTATGAAAAACTAAGAAAGGAGGAACAGCCATGAAAGCCTGAAGTTCAGAAACCCTCTTGACTGAACTAAGAGCCAAAAGAACTGTCTTCCAAGTACAATGTTGTAAGGAGCTGAAGCAGCAGGCTCAAATGGAGCCGGAGTAATTTTTTCAAGAACAAAATGAAAGTCCCAGGAAGGCGGAATAGGCTTCCTGCTAGGCCTAATATGAAGGACACATTTAAAAAACTGTTTGACCTTAAATTTGGAGTCCAGAGGAGGATTCAAGGACAGACAAACAAAAACTGCTGACAGGTGAGCTTTAACTGAAGAATATGCCAACCCAGCCTGGAGTAGATCAAACAAATAAGACAGTACCAGAGGAACCTCGACAGATAGAGGATCCAGAAGGTGAGAGAGGAACCTCGACAGATAGAGGATCCAGAAGGTGAGAGAGGTACCAAACAGAAAATCTCTTCCATTTGGACAAATATGATAAATGCTGCCTCAAAGGGATCAGACCCCTATCACCCACAGCTCCAGCTAAAGAGTGGACAAATGAGGATGGATAAGAGACCCCTTTGTCTTGTGTGAGAAGATGCACCCAGTGAGGTAACTTGTGCTGATTGCCTCTGGCCAAGTGAGAAAGAAAGGAAAGCCAATGCTATCTGGACCAAAAGGGAATCACCAACAAAATTTTGGCAGACTCCTGCCTAATCTTGTGCAGGACTCTATGAAGCAGAGGAAGAGGAGCAAATGCATGCAGAAACATCCCCTTCCAAAGAAAAGGCAGGGCATCCACTTTTTAAGCCAGAGGACAAGGGATTCTGGAACAGAAAAGAGGAAGTTATCTTTTCAAATGAGGGGCTAAAACATCTGCCTGAGGAATACCCCACCAATGGACAATGTCAACACATCTCTGAAGTATCCATTCATGAGCCTATGTGCTGGACCTGCTGAAAGAGTTTGCCACTATACTGTGCACTGAGGGAATGTAGACAGCTTGAAGAATCACTTGATATTTGACAGCTAGATCCCAGACCTGAACAGCTAGCCTGCAAAGGTAGAATACCATATCACTGTGGTGTCTGTGAAATCTTTGACAGGCCTGGGATGAAAAAGGGTATGAAAGGTCTAAAGAGCTAGAAGTAAAGCCCTCATCTTCCTGATGCTGATGTGGTATGACCTCTGATGAAGAGGCCAGAGATCCTGAAACTTGAGAGAAATAAAGGAAGCTCCCCATCCCTTGTCTGAGACATCTGAAAAGAGCTCGAGTCAATACTGGAGACGGGAAAGGAAGTCCCACATTGAGAGAAAGCTGATAAATCCACCAGTGAAGCTTCAGCTTGAGACAGGGAAGGAAAGGAACTAGAAGTCCGTGGGGTGACAGTGCTGAAGCCACACTGACTTGAGGTACCACTGAAGCTTTCACATATGGAGCCTGGCCAGAGGCAGCGTAGGAATGGTGGATGCCATAACTCCGCGGACCCTGAGAAAGCTCCTGGCCTTAACTGAAGCCAGAGGAAGTAGAGACTGAAAAAATGCAATTTGAGACAGGGCCTTGGGGGCAGGCAGGGATGTCAGTGTGACAATGGTCTGGATTTTGCAACCAAGAAAAACATGATCCTGAGAAGGAGTCAAGACTGATTTTTGAAAGTTTAGGGTGAACCCAGACTTTACAGCAGGGAAACAGTAAAATGGAAGTCCTGAGGCCTGCATGAGCATATCACCCAAATAAGGAAAGATATGCACCCCTCTCACCCTGTAAAATGCAATGACAGGAGTGAGGCATTTGATGAATACCCTTGGGGCATTACAGAGTGTCCAAAGGGCAAAGCAGAGAACTGAAAATGTAAGGAAGAAACAGAGAAATGCAAAAACCATGACAAGGGGATGGATGGGGATGTGAAGGTAGGCATCCTTGAGATCCAGAGACAGAATGAGAGCGAAAGAATTTAGCGACAAAAATATCCCAATGACTAATAGTTCGGGCATTGAACAAGGCACAAAACCGACAGAGGGGGATGTCGTGGTCTGGGCCTAAACAGGTGACGCAGTAAGAATGAAAATCTCTGTGAGGTATCTGCTTTCCACAGGCAAGACAATTGTTAACTTTTTCTGACATCGGTTAGAGCAAGAAAAAAGGTTCCCCAACGGGGTACTTAGCTTTTGAAGACTTCAGGTTTGAAACTTGAAAAACGAAAATTTCAGGAAGCGGCCGACCAGCACTTGCGAACTGCTTCTGCTTCGGCCTCCCGCATGGCAAGAAAAGCTGATGTAATGGCGTCGGCTGCATGTTTTATGTCCCTGATGACCTGACGTCATAGAAGAGACGACAGCATCCAATGCAGAAATCCCAAGACTCTGGTATTTGGGCCGACTGAGGGCTACCTGCAGGCAGATAACCCAAGTGTGATGACTGCAACAGTGAAACACGAAGAACATCCAGAGACAGCAGAAATGCCTGGGGAAGAAGAGAATAAAGTTTGAAACAACAACATCCAAAATGAGGGGGCCTTTAGAAAGATGTTGAGCTGAGAAAAGTCTAGAATTGGGCTCCAGATGCCCTCTTTCCTGGGAAGGATTGGCCTCCAGGTGCCCCCTTCCTAGGAACCAGAAACATTCTGGAATAAAACCCTTCCCTTCCTAGGCAGAGGGCACAACCTGAATGTTGCCCTGGCCCAAAAGAGAATGAAGCACCTCAGGGAAGAGAAGACGCAATTCAGAAGGAAGCTGGGGGATGCCCAAAAAGGAAAGAAGAGGTTTCCAAACCATGAAATACCCCTGGTAGGTGATGGACAGAACCAGAGAGTCCGTTGTGATCCTTAACCAAACTGGAAGGAACAAGGAAACATGGCCAAGGGAAAAAGGAAGCGCATTGTAAAATGGAACCTGGTTTGTCCTGAAAAGGAGGTTTCTGAGAAACAGGGTTCTGTGTAGATTTCGCAGGAGGTACACGTCTAGAACCCTTTTTACCCTTAGGTGGAGGACAAGGCTGTCTACAAACAAAAGCAGATTTAAGAGCGTAATTCCTCTGAAATGTAAGGATAGGAAATACAAAAATATGTTTCAACTCCTGCAGGACTCTACCCTTATCTTGGAGGGATTTAAAAAGCTCAGCAGCAGCACAGCCAAACAGATTTTTATTATCCACAGAAGCATCCAATAACTTGGCCTTAATGTCATCAGGCAAAGCCTGATGACAAAGCCAGGAGTAACGCCTCATAATAGAACCAAATGTAGCAGCCCTGGAAGAGGCATCAGCTGCATCATAATTGCACTTAATGGGGTGGTGAGCCACTTGAGAAGTACAACCCAGCAAGGAAAGGGCTGAAATCTTTCCTTCAGTATCAGGAAGGTCAGGAATCACTTGAAAAAGGAAGGCTAAAGTATATCTGGTCATACAAGTCTAGTAAATAATAGTCCTAAATGCCAGGGTGGCAGCAGTGTAGACATTTTTGCCCAACATCTCTATGCCCCTACTGCCCTTACCGGAAGGAAGCAACTTAGCAGAGGGCCACAGCTTGGAAGGTTTATCAGAAGAGACAGACACCACTGAATAATCATCATAAGGGCATTTATACAGAAATTTAGTGCCATCAAGCACCTTGTAAAATCCGTCAAGTTTCTTAGGGGCTGGAGGCTGAGAATCAGGGCTACAGAAGCTGCTGAAAATGTATCCAGGAGGGCAGCAAGAACTGGAGGGAGGAACAGCAGAAGGTTTGGGAGACTCCATCTGGAGGAGTTCATAACACCTCCTCTGGCTATCAGAAACCTGAGAACAATATCACTTAAATAATTCCATCATACAGGAAACAGTGTCCCCAAAGGAGAGTTCTTGTAAAGGGGAATCTGGACTGATAGAATCCTCTTCCTCAGACCCATAGTCTAAGGGGGAACGAGATCTGAGAAGAAAATGTGAATCCTTCTTCCTAGGTGTTTTTAGAAGAGTAGAAGACCAGGGAGGGGCAGGCACACAAACGCCTAGAGGGATGGAGATGGTGACGTTGACAAAAAGGCAGAAGTCAGAGATGGAAGTGGCATAGTTAAAGATGTCAAGATTTGCACTGGGTGTGACAAGGATGGACAGGATTAGGAATCAGTATATTAAAGGGTCAGCTCAGGTTGGACGGTTTGGAGACAAAGTCAGAGAGGCAAGATTGCACTGGTTTGGACATGTGCTGTGAAGGGATGCTGGGTATACTGGGAAAAGGACATTAAGGATGGAGCTGCCAGGTAAGAGGAAAAGAGGAAGGCCTAAGATAAGGTTTATGGATGTGGTGAGACAGGACATGCAGGTGGTTGGTGTGACAGAGCAAGATGCACAGGACAGGAAGAAATGGAAACAGATGATCCGCTGTGGCGACCCCTAATGGGAACAGCCGAAAGAGAAGAGAGAGATAAACAACCCCCAAGTACAATCTTGCCATTCACACTGAGGATCCATAACTGCAAGGAAAATATGCTTGGTTTTCTGTTTATTTTTCTGCGGGACATCTGCAAGAAAAACCCAAGGAGGGTTGGACCCTTGCCAACACTCTAAGCATAGTAGGGATCTCCTCTGATACCAAGATCTGGGGAATCCCATTCAGCCCATCTGATATAATCAGTCAAGGTTCCCCCTCAAAAGTCTGGATCAGACATTTGAAAAGCCTCCAAGGACATGCGAGAAGCTGGATCCATGCTGGCCTCTGACTAGGCTGAGCAAAGGAATTTGAGACACAACTGGATGATCTCCAGGCTTTCCTCAACCTCGAAAGAGACATCTGGGGAAGGATGGACAGCAGCCATATCAAACCTACGTTTTTTGGACTTTTTCCTTGAGCATCAGCTGACACTCAGGACACGAAGACTCCACCATAACACCTTCAGCCAACAACTTAAGACATTAGTTTTTAAGGTAAACAGAAAAGGAGGAGAAGAAACTACATAAGGTCTTGGGAACAAATGCTTGGCAGACAGAACATTGAGTATGATCGTAAGAAGCGCCCAAACAGAACAGACACTGTTTGTGATGATTTTTTATGGGGAATCTGCCTCCCACATTGACATTTTCCTTTCCTGGATGACAAACCAAAAAGACTATAATAAAAGAGAAGATAAGGAAGAACCCCAATGGGCAATTACCTGAAAATGGCTCGGTAACCAGCACAGAAGAAGGATGTTCAGACAGACATTCAATGATGGTGTTCAGACTGGAGGCAATGAGGTTCTGAAGTATGTGCATTTGTACATCACCTTTATGCCCTACATCTTGCTCTGGGAGCATACATTTGACATACGATGCCTGTAAACAATAAAGGCTTTGGTATATTCGCTGGACATTGGGCTATGTTTGGCAGGACATCCCTTACTTAAGGAATACTGCAAAAGTGATATGGAAGGACATCAACAGTTGGCACAGTGGCTACTAAGCATAATAAATCCAAGGGGGGGGGGGTACTCTCCCATAGTTTATCCAGAAGACTGAAGCAATACACAGCATTATACATTAAGTGTTAAAGAGTGTGAGCTAAGACTATATGGAAATACAAGAGGAGATAACTTTTGCTGCTGCTCATAGTGTAATCTCCAGTATGGGGCAGATCTGCCTGTTGAACTGCAGGGGATCACTTGGTGGATCTTTGCGAATGATGTGGACAGTCACCAGAGAAATTACACATCAAATACCAACTGTATAACAACTGTAAAGTATTTTTTGGTTCTCTGTTGAAATAAATGCTACACTTCTGCAAAAAAAAAAAAAAAAAAAAAACATGTTAGACTAACCACCAAAATAAAAATATTCAAAACTCCAACTTATTCTGGTTTTCCACAAATCCGCTTCTAAATCCTATCCATTCAACGCAGCCTGCACTTACACTCAAGTCTAATAACTTTGCAAGCATTGCTAATTAATTCAACTCTTAATTTTATTAAATCAGTCTCTTATTTACTCAACAGCACTACACAAAACAATGTCATGAACACAGTGACACTGCAAGCTCTAATAACTTCCCATACTCTGTCTCTCCGGCCAATCCTCACTACTATGAAACCCATCTCCCTAGAACCAGACAATCTACCTGACAAATATCTAAAAATGCCAGCTGAGGCCATGATTTACCCTGTCTAAATTTTAATAAACCACTCTATCAAAGAATCTTATATACCTTTACTATGGAAAAATGTTGCAACCTCCCTATCCACAAAGGAGGTCATTCTACTGACCTCACCAATTATAGACCCATCGCCATCCTACCTCTTCTATCAAAAATACTTGAAAAGTGTACACAGGGACATCTCCTACACTATATCACACAAAATACACACCTGTCTCCTTTGCAGCTTGTTTTTTTTTTTTACCCCCACCAGAGTACCCCTCCCACTGCGCTCCTTAACTTCACCAATAGTGTTAACACAAAGAGAAGCTGGTAAATTTGTATCTTCTCTCTTTTTTGATCTATCCTAAGCTTTTACCACTGTCAACCACCGTATACTCTTACAAAATCTATCTCAATCTAGGTCTTGATAATTCCTCTCCATCTTGATTTTCCTGTTCTCTCTCTAACAAGACTCCAGTCAGTAAAATGGCTCAATGACATCCTCTCTATGTTGTAGTTGGGGTCCCACAAGGCTCCACACTGGGACCTATCTTGTTGAAGAACCTTGTTAATGATCTTGATCTGGCCAGTAAGAATGCTACCTTGGTACAGTACGCAGACAATTCTGCCATCATGTGCTCAGCAAACAACCTTGATTCTCTTCAAATACTGACCCAGGAATCCTTCACTTCTATAGAAAACTGTCTTGACTACCTCCCAGCTATTCCTAAACCTTAACAAACAAAACTAATTCTCTTCTCCTCCAAGATCTCACAATAAAGAAACCATCCCTCACTATTGCCCCTTTCCAACAATACCAGAATAAATCTTGTAACACAAACCAAACTACCATGAGCTTACATAGACAAAGACCTAAAGTTTGACTTCCATATTCAACATGGAGTGAAAAAAGACACACAAAATTCAGCACTCTCTACAGGGCAAAACCATAGCCATCTAACACTCCAAGATATATTGCCACTACTGCACTCTTTCTACCTACTCTCCTCTATTCAGCACCTATATTGACAAACATCCAACTAAATCAACTAAAACTCAAGCAATACTACAACAAGGTCACAAAATTTGCTGACAACCTCCCTCATACGGCACACAAATGTTTGACCCCCAGAGACTTCCAGTGGCTTGAACTACCTCACATACTCAATTCCCTATTATCAACAATCTCTAATATTCAAGCTAAATGACTGTTCATCTCTAGGCAACCTGGTACAATCATACAACCCAGAAGCTTGCACTCTTTGGATAAATATCTTCTACATATATCACAAAACTTAGTAAATCTGTAGCCTGTTCCCTCTACTCCCATTAAGTGTCAAAAACCTGGAACTCCATCCCCAGACAGTAAGAAAAGTCTATTCACTAAAATCATTTAAACGACGCTTAAGTCTCACTTACTCATCTCCTGGCTCTGTAAATGTGCTCCACCAAATTAGCACATCTCTCCTCTTCAGCCTCATCCCTGCTCAACTCCCTCCATATCCTCCTCTGTGTACTATAACTCACTGTATTCCCCCTTTTGTTATACTCCATCTTCAAACACCCTGACTTGTACTTTTCAAATCCAGGTCTCTCACCACTATACTGGTTGAAGTACATTTTGCTTTCTGTTAAAAATAGCAACAATATGGTTGTCTGTATATTTTATCAAATTTGAAATGCAAGCCTTCCTCTTTCGGGAAATGTTGTAAAGACTATTGTATAGTATTGCCTTTCAAATGTCAGTGTCACTCTACTACTGCTATTTGTACACAGGTTCATGGTATTCACTTGGCTGAGGACGACTAGGGCCCTTATAAGCCAAGCCATACAACCCAAATGTGACCCACAAATTTGATTTGTATAGGAGGTGATTTACTGACCGCCTTTGTCCATCACAGACATTGGTGTCAGACCAGGGGTAAATTCCTGATAAACCATCCACTGGTCCAAGTTGCTCTTAAACAGGGTTAGGGCGGAACTATGGGAAGCATGTTTCAGAGAATGGGAATTCTCTGTGAAACATAACTGTCTCTTCAATGTGTTCTATTTACATTGCAAGCAAAATTTAGGTCTTTTGATCTAGTAGTTCTGATGCCATGTGCTTTGCAGATGTGGAAATGGTTCAAGAAAACAGGGTCCGGGGATGTCTAGTATGCCAGGCAAAGATCACCCCTCAGACGTCTGTATCTTATAAAGTAAATAGACAGGGCTTTCAGATTATCAGAGAAGGACGCTGTCTTTACCCCCTGTGTTCTTTTTGTAAGGAACCTCTTGTGGGCACTCCAGTTGCTGCATGTGTCTGGTCAGGTACATACCGAAGGAGGCAATGTACTCTATGAAAGGTCTGATGAGGGCCGAGTACAGTAGTACAATGAACTCCCTGGACCTATAACCCATGCCCTTACCTGTACGTTGTGCAACATAGAAGAATTTTCTTACCATCTTGGAAACATGTTGGTCGAAAGCTAGATTACTATCTAGGTGAATTCCCAGATCATTAACTAGTGAATCAACTTTTAGGGTGTTTTCTTGATGACGTAGTTACCTAGGGTGGCTCACTTCCCAAAAGGTACTATAATGCATTTCTTTCCACTGAGTTTTAAGTCACAGCTTTGGCAACAAAAGTTTGTGTTAGACCTTCTTGAAGGGTGTTTTCTTTGAGGAGTCATTGACTGCTCCCAGTTTGCAATCATCTGCAAACCTGGTCAGCCAGAGGCCTTTGGCATTGGCTTTGACCCACAAGAAGTAGACTGCAAAGAAGAGCGGGCCCAGGACTCCACTAGTGATCAACCTCTTTGTGAAGGTGACCTCACCAATCCTAACCGCTAGCTATCCAGCATGTTACAAAGAGGTTTATGCATAGTTCTGTAAGTTTGTTGACAATGACTGGGTTGAGTATTGTTTCAAATGCTTTAGCCAGACAAAGTAGGCAGTATGCACCACTTAACCACTCATCCATTGTCTTAGTGACCTTTTCAAAGAAGCTTACCAGATTTAGTAAGCATGATCTTCCTCTGAAAAAGCCAAATTAGGATGGAGCCGGAGTCTGGAGGTCTCCTATGTCCCTGTTAATAAATTCTGTAACAATTCTTTCCATTACTTTGCAAACAAGACTAGTCAGACTAATGGGTCTGTAATTTACAGGATATGTTGAAGGTTTCCTTTACAAAAGATGACCACTGCAGTCCTCCATTTTCACGGCACAAAGCCTGTTTTAACACTATAGTGAAATATTGACTCCATGAGTCCTAATAAGTCGTATTTTACACTGTTCTTCTGTTGTATAGCCTGTTTAAGAAGGGATGCCACCAGGGTGGTTTGTTTCTGAGGCTAGTTCTGGCCTTACCTCTGGTAGGTACAGCAGCCTCTATGTAGTCACTGACATGATAATACCGAGTTTCTTTGAGCAATTCAGCATATGCTGTTGAGTTCTTGGGGTTTGGAGGGGCACTGAATTTTGACAAATCATAGTTTAATAAAAGGTTGTTTACCTTGGAATAGTTCCTAACTGTCACTGGGTTTACAGAGTTAATTTTGATTTTGAAGGATGTGGCTTTTTGGTCAGACATTACCAGGGAAGACAAGACACTGGGTGATGCAGAGTTCTCCCATATTTGTGAGTACGATGTCCAGTATGTTGGAGCCTCTAATGGGTGTATTCACTATTGGGTCAAGGGTGTTTGTATTTACAAAGCCCAGGAATCTCTGTGCCTGTATATAAGAGGCAGTGTGAGATTCCCCACTATAGAGGGGTAATTAAACTCTCCCATGAATAGGGTGTTCGTTTAGATGGTAAGTGTCTTCAATAGGTCTACGCATGCACTGTGAGATTTTTGGGACATATCTCGTAGGTAAGTATTAGGCAATTGGTCTGCAGAGCCTAGCCAAAAAAACTTATTCAAAATTTCTCTCTAGCTTCAAGGAGGGCAAAACAAGATAAACCGGGAAGAGAGATCCATTTATCTTGGTTTACCTTGAAGGTGGCAAGGGTGCTACTCTGCTTGACATGTAGTGGAAGTTTGTTCCAGAAGTGACGGATACACTGGGATATAAAACCTATCATGCCAAAGGGTCTTATTTTTATCTGCTGATGAAGGTTTAGCTCTTTTAACTGAGTATTTGATGTACCATCAGTTCTGCAAAGGAACAGGAGAACAACTAGGGTTTAATCTTTCATGGCATGAAAGGCTAGACAGAGATCGCCACAGAGGAGCCTGTAGGAGACAGAGAAACGGCTCCCAGTCTCTCCTGTTAACTAAGATTTTTGAGGACACTGATCTTTTAGTCATAAATCTCCGATGTCTCTCAATTTGAGTAATATATTAAATACATTTCTACATTGTACTACATACAATAATGGGCCTGATAAGCTATTAGTAAAGAGGAACTAAGACTTCTTTGGATCTAGTGAATAGGTCTTTGGGAATCAGATGGGCCAGATAAAATGCTTTCTCAACTACTCTGGAGACATGACAGTCAAATAAGGAATCATCAACAATAGTACCCAGTCCCCTTACAACAGTGTCTAATTGTTGGGGTGCATCTTCTACACTGTAAATGAAACTGTTTTGTTTACCAAAATGAACTATGGTATTTTTTTTTCTTTAAGACCAGTCTTTGTATCAATTGTTGACATGGTCTAAGCCATGTTGGAGCAATTGCAAGTCAGTTGAAGATCGAATAACTACACCCACTTTACAGTTATCTGCAAACGTAGTTAGCCATAGGCCACAAGTACTGGCCTGAAGATCCAATAAATATATGCAAAATAGGAGAGGGACTAAAACTGAGCCCTGTGGTACGCCACTGGTAACTGCTATGCTTTCAGAAGTGGCACCTGCTACTCTAACCACAAAGGTTCTGTCAGACACCCAGTTAGCTATACATCACACGATACTAGGATTCAAACTCAGATTCAGAAGTCTATCAGTGATTCTTGCATGTAGAACAGTGTCAAAGGCCTTGGTCAGGTCTAATATGCTGTAAGCACTGCATAACCACTGTCCTCTGCTTCAGTTGCTTTTTCAAAGAAATTAATGAGGCTAAATATGCAGGACCTTCCACTGACAAAGCCAAGCTGATGAGGTTCCAGGGTTGAGAGATTTTCAATGCCCAGAATAATGAAGTCTAAGACAAGGTACTTAAAATGGGCCTATATTTACCATGGTCAGTGGTTGGGTCACTCTAGTATAATGGCATTACAAGAGCAGTTTTCCAGGCTTCAGGACTGTAACCAGTGAAGAAGCTTAGATTAAAAAAAGCTTAAGTAGGGGTTCAGAAAGGCCATATTTGGCACTGACAATCAGGCAACCTGGTATGTTGTCAGGGCCCATGGATGAAGCATTCTGAGTTTTTGAAAGGGCTGAGAGAACTTGTTCTATAGTAATTAAAGGGGGTGGCTGGGCTTGTGGAACCTATGGATAGCTATAACTGTGGGTGGACTAAAATTTGCACTAAATTTGTCACCTAGGATATTTCCTTTGGGTAAGAGAGTGTAGTATTATTGTGGACTAGATTTGAAAATTGTTGGGTGTTAGCTCTCAACTTCCTGACATAGGTAAAGATTTGCAGTTACTTTTTGGTTTTATTGGCTATTTTAAGTTCCAAAAGGATTTGGAACAAGAGGGGCAATCCTTCCAGTCAGGAATTTGTGGATTATGGGGCTTTTCAGAACAGGAAGCAGAGAACAGGCTCCTTTTCCAGGCAGAATCACTGCCAGAACTGGTAGGTGATGTGAATGACAATTTGGTTAATTCCTCCAATTGGTTTGAAACAAGGCTGGGGATTTTAACATTTACAATTATAGTTGTTTTGAATTAAACACTGCACATGCAGAAATTTTTAGCAAAGGTCTGACGTTTGTTCCTACGATGCGGGCTAATACTACAGAGCTTATAACTGACTTGAAAAGTACAGTTTTGTACCTACCATAAATGTAGATGTTCGAAGATCCACATTGCTGCAGTCCTTACACTTGGGTAGTCCGCTGTCCTCGGTCGGCCCGAATATCAAAGTATTAGGCTGACGCCGGTCAAGGCGCTTAAGACTGACATCAGAACGTCAGGGTACAAATGCGCATGACCGACGTCATATCCTCAGTCTTTTCTTGCCCCAGATGTCAGAAGACCCTAAACAGAAAGGTCAAAACCAAAAGACAGCAAAAAACAACCAACCACCCTTGCACTAATCATATGTACAATATATACAATATCCACAATATTCACAACCCAGACCACACAACCGCCTCTAACTACAGAGGGAAGGAGGGAGGTAATTGACTGCAGCAATGTGGATCTTGAACATCTACATTTATGGTAGGTACAAAACTGTACTATGTTCTTCATCTCACATTGCTGCAGTCCTTACACTTGGGTAGAATCCCAAAGCAGAGGTAAGGGAGGATGGCAACACTATAAAGCAGTAGGAGCTGCTAAAATGCCCTGTAAAATTGCAGTGGCAAAACCAGCCCTAGATTTAGAGTAAAGTGGAAGGTGGTAATGCTTAGAGAAAGTATGCACAGAACTCCAAGTAGCTGCCTCCAAAATATCTTTAGTTGCCACCCCCCCTTAAAAAGGCTGTAGAAGTGGCAGTAGCCCTAGTGGAATGAGGCCTAATCCCAGCTGGAATCTCCTTACCATGATGGGAATAACAGAAAGCAATACAAGACCCAATCCACTTAGAAATAGTTTGTTTTGACACAGGCTTGCCCTGAGAACCCAAAGCAAATGAAACAAATAACTGCTGAGACTGCCTGAACCCTTTAGTTCTGCTTAAATAATATTGCAACTGCCTGTGTATATCCAAGGTGTGCAAAATCTTTTCCCCTTTATTTTGGGGGTTTGCATAAAAAGTAGGCAAATTAATAGTTTGGTTTAAAGCCACACTAGAAACCACTTTAGGCATAAAGGAAGGATTAGTACGTAAAGATACCCTATCCTTATGGAAAATTAAGAAAGGCTCAACTGCCATAAGGGCCTGTAATTCAGAAACCCTTCGCAGAGGTAATGGCCAACAAAAAAGCAGTCTTCCATGATAAATATTTCAACTCGGCAGTAGCTGCAGGCTCAAAAGGTTGTAGAGTGAGTTTCTCCAACACAAAATTGAGATCCCAAGCAGGAGTAGGAGCTTTTGGGGGTCTTATATTCTTTGCCCTCTAAGGAATTGCTTAAACAAAGGATGAGAAAATAATGGTGGGTCACAGTCATAGTGAGCAGAAATTGCTGCAGCATGAACCTTAATAGAAGAGAAGGACAAACCTTTGTCCAGTAACTCAGCAAGATATTGAAGAGCCACACTTAAATTAGGCTTAGAAACATCCAATTCCTTTGCTGCACTCCAAAATAAAAATCTCTTCCATTTATCTGTGTACACTTTCCTTGTACTAGGCCTTCTGGCCTCCAAAATAACAGTCAAAACTTGCTGTGGAAGCTGAGACCCTCCAGGGTTTAAAACAGAATATGCCAGGCTGTTAGGTGAAGAGAGTGAAGTTTGACATTGAGTAAATGACTGTTCTCCTGAGACAGCAGGTGTGGAATCAAGGCAAAGGCCATGGAGGCTCCCGTACCAGACTTCTCAGTAATGGGTACCAGTGCTGTCGAGGCCAATCTGGAGCTATTAAAATCATCTTTGGCTTGTCCTGTCTGACCTTTAGGAGTACCTTTGGGAGGAGAGGCAGAGGTGGAAAGGCATACACATGAAGATTGCTCCAATTGAAAGAAAGAGCATCCACTTTCCAAGCTGTGGGATGAAACCTTTTGTGCAAAACTTTGGCAGCTGGTAGTTTAGTGGAGAAGCGAACAGATCTATGTCTGGAGTTCCCCATGACACTGTCAATTTCTGAAATACATGAGGATCCAATTTCCACTCGTGGGGATCCATAATTGTCTGCTCAACACATCTGCTAAGGAGTTCTGTGCTCCCGGCAGAAACCTTGCCTGAAGATTTAGCTGTAAACTGAGAGCAGTCTCCCACAAAATCATTGCTTGTCTGCATAGAGGATAAGAATGTGTTCCCCTTGCTTGTTGATGTACCACATGACAGTTGTGTTGTCTGTTAGAACCAACACCTGCCCTGGAAGAAGTAAATCCTTGAAAGCTATTAATGCAAATTGGACTGCTAACATCTCCTTCAAGTTGATATGTAGATGTTGTAGTCTGGCAGGCCACGTGTCTTGTATCCACTTTCCATTTAGATGAGCTCCCCAAGCTTTGTCTGAGGCATCTGTCGTTAGAATCTGACTCGCCTCTGGCGGGTCACAGAGAGTCCCTTGTTTAGGTGACATTCCTGAGCCCACCACAAAAATTCCTTTTGAATGCAAGGTATTATCTGAATGACAGTGTCCATATCTTGGCAGTGCTGCGTCCATACATTTTGAGATACCATTGTAGCTTCCTCATATGCAGTTTGGCATTGGGAAGCACCAGAATACAAGATGCCATGAACCCCAAGGCTTGAAGGACTGTCCTTGCAGTCAGCCTGGACTGATGAGACAATTGATGGAAGTAAAGGGAAAGATTCTTTTGTTTGTCCGGGGTCAAAAGGCCATCTGGGATGCTGTATTCAGTCTCACACCCAGAAAGCACATGTCCTGAGAGGGTACTAGACTGGACTTTATTTCGTTCACAGAATACCCCAGGCATCTTAGCACTGCTATCACATATTGCAAATGATGAAGAAGTTCGTCCCTTCCTTGGGCCAGAATCAGGCAATCGTCCAAATAAGGATAGATCTGTATTCCTTTTAGCCTGAAGAAAGCTATCACTGGAGCCAGAACCTTCGTGAACACTCTGGGCAGTAGATAACCAAAGGGCAATGCAGAGAACTGATAATGAGAAGTCCCAGCTCAAAACGCAGATACTTCCTGCAACTTAGCCTGATAGGAACATGAAGGTAAGCCTCCTTGAGATCCAGAGTCACCATCCAGTGATCTTTGCCCAGCAGAGGTAAAAGCTGTTGTAACGTCAACATTTTGAACTTGGGAATGTCCAGATAAGTGTTGAGGATAGATAAATCCAAAATTGGTCTCCACGTGTTCCCCTTCTTTGGTACTAGGAACAGGCGAGAATAAAATCCTAGGCCCACTTCTGGCAGAGGGACTGGCTGTATGGCTCCTATTTGAAGCAGCAGAGAAATTTGTTTGTGAGCCTCTATTCTTTGCTGAGGAGGAATGTCTGGCATGCCTTTGAAAGGAGGTAAGGTATGGAAATAAAACTTGTAGCCTTGGTGTATAATATCCAATACCCATCTGTCCTGGGTAATTAAACTCCAATTTTCTTTGAAGAGTGCCAACCTTCCTCCCAAAGGTGCTGCCAGACAAGAAGGCTCTGGCAGCTGAAAAGGTAGGTCATTGGGCCTGTTTACGAAAGGACTGGCCCCTGCCCTCACCCGAAGACTGTGCAGGTGAACTCCCTGTTCTAGGTCTGAAAGTGCCTGAGCTCTGCCCCTACCACGTCTAGATCTTCCCTAGACTGTGAATCATAAGAACGTCCACCCCTTAGCAGGCCAATTCCTGCTAAACTTGGAGGCTGAACCTGCAAAAAATCTTTAACAGCCTGCAAAGACTTAGCCTTGTCTTCCATTTTCTTTAAGACTGCTTCCACAGGTGACCCAAACAACACATCAGACTGTAAAGGAGCATCTAAAATCCTTGTCTTAACATGGTCAGATAAATTCTGATCCCTCAGCCAGGCGTGCCTGCGAAGAACTGACCCAGTGGCAGCCACCTAGGCGAGGCCTGTACAGCATCAAAACCACATTGTAAAGAATGCTTACCCACCTGTTCAGAAACATGTACCAAATCTTGCAATTCTTTACACTCAATGCCTTCCGCCAGAGCATCTACCTTAGACTTCAATTGAGACAGAAGATAGTTTTGATATTTCAACATGTGAAACTGGCAATTCAAAGCCCTCATAGCTAAGGTGGAAGAAGTATAGACTTTCTTTCCCCATCTATCCAAAGCTCTGGCCTCTTTATCTGGAGGAACTGGATTTTTTACAACAAAGGCCTTGACGCCCTTAGGTCCCTGACTAACAGTTTCTGGGTCTGCCCTAGGACTCTTATAGAGATATTTATGAGCTTCAGGCACCCTGTAATACCTGTCCGGTTTAACAGGAGCAGGAGGCAAAGAATCAGGATTAAGTGAAGCCTCTGCAAACACATCTTCCACAACATCCAGAACAGGTGGTATAGCCAAAGGCCTATGCTGGGGTAAAAGCAAAAATTCCCTAAGCCTTTTCCTGGAATCAGAGAAGTCCTGACCTTCCCACTTAAAATGTTCCCTCATGGAATGAAGAGTCTCTAAAAAAGAAAAATCCTCTGGAGGAGAAGCAGAAGGAGTAGAATCATCCATATCAGAATCAGAATAGGGAGAATACTCCTGCAAGTCTTCAAAGACTCTGAAACATCCGAAGCCTGCTCAAAACTCCCCAACTCTGGTTCCACCCTAGGCCTCTTATCAGGAGGGGGCAAAGAACCTCTAATCAAAGTAATTAAATCTTCTGCCATTTTAAGCATGTGCTTCTTGGGCACAGATCCTGATAACTAGGAGTGACACCAACAGAAGCTAAACCTGGCCTGCCTCTGGGAGAAGCCTTGGAAACAGAAGTAGAGGGCCTAACCACCCTAGGAAGGGAGGGAGTACAGTAACCTGGGAAGCCCCTTCAGCCTGACCTGCCTCCTGAGAGGCCACATCCTGCAATATCAACGTCTCCCCCTGGGACTCCAGAGAAGCCTCCGGCAGACCCAGCGGTTCCACTGGCCTCTAAAGAACCGGCGTCCGACTCTTCTTGCCTGGGTTTAGCTGCTTTGTCTTTGCGCTTCTTGAAGAAGCGCGGAGCATCCGGCGGCATATTATAATTGCACCGCTTCCAAGACCAACCTGGCACAATCTAACCTTCGGCAATAGTGCGCTTATTGAACCTAGCACAAAAGCGACACCCAACAACGTCGTGCTCAGGCCCCAAACAAGGAATACACAAAGTATGATAATCTCTATGCGGTATCTGTTTCCCACAAGAAATACAGTTATTCACTTTTTCTGACATCCGGTAAACCACTGAGGCAAGAAAAACTAAAATATTCCCGTAGTTAGCCAACTTTGACTCGGTCTGAAACTCCGAATTGAACAATTTCAGAGCGAGCAGCACTTGCAACGCTGCTTCTGCATCGGACCATGCGGCAAAAAAGACTGAGGATATGACGTCGGTCATGCGCATTTGTACCCTGACGTTCTGATGTCAGTCTTAAGCGCCTTGACCGACGTCAGCCTAATACTTTGATATTCGGGCCGACCGAGGACAGCGGACTACCCAAGTGTAAGGACTGCAGCAATGTGAGATGAAGAACATCTGTATATGTGAAGGCTGAATTTAGCCCTAATATTTCATGAAATTGATGGTAATGTTGAAAATCCACTGAAGCTACCAAGTACCTTTAATCTAACATTACATCCCACTCTAAGGACATTTGAGCAAATGTGTGAGGTGGACTTTAGATACATGTTGAATGGTCCTTGTTGTAACCCACTGTTTAATGTTACAGCTGAACAACAGGCTTTATTGCGTGAAATAAAAAATAAGGGTGATTTGAGATTTATGCAGACTGATAAAGGTGGCAGTTTAGTGGTAGTGAGCCAGGTAGATTATAATCAATGTATGTTACAGTTATTTCTGATGATACTTGTGTGGAAGTATCTTTAAATGAACTGAAGATTTCTTACAAAAATATTGATTATTTTTTACAGGACATGGTAACTCAGGGTCAGATTACCCCAGAAGAATTTGCATTTATGCATGTAGAACTTCCCAGAGTGGCTGCCATTTTTGGTATACCCAAGATTCATAAGGATCTGAATAATCCACCTTTATGCTCTATTGTTAATGGTGGGCAGTCAAAGCTCTATTATATAGCTAAGTTTGTGGAATGGCAGCTAAAAAATAGCTTGGTTAAGTTGGAATATTTATGTCGTGATTCCTGGGATTTTTTATCAAAATGTAATACGCTGGGGAATGACATGATTAATTTAGATAATTTTGTGTTTTTAACTGTGGATGTTAAAAATGTATATTCCTGCATTCCTCATGAGCTTGGTATTGAGTGGTTTACAGATTTTTTTACAGAAATCATGCCTGTTGGTCTGGATAAAAATCAATGTAATGTTTCATTTATTACAGTTAGTGTTGTACAATAATTTTATATTTTAAGATGGCCATTATTTTAAGCAAGTGAAGGGGGTAGCAATGGGGTCACACTTGGACCCCCTGTATGCAAATGTGATTATGGCTACGTGGGAAGTTAAATATTTGTTTAAATCTCCTTTTATGTCATACATAATAATGTACACTCGTTTTTTAAATGATTTTATTTTTTGTATGGAATGGTCGCATGGATGGTACATCTACCTTTATGGATTTTCTTAATACAGCCACTGAATTTTTGGAATTTACATATCAGGTCGATGAAAACAGTACATCATATTTGGATGTTTTACTAATAAAGGATAGAGTAAAGGGGTGTTTGAAGGCTTATATATATATATATATATATATATATATATATATATATATATATGAAAAAGACTTATTCAAACAAATTCCTACATTTTGCTAGTAATCACCCATTTCATGTTATGAGAGGGGTGATAAAAGGACAAATGGTGCGAGCTCCAAGAATGATTACTTTAACGGAGGATTTTGCTAATAAATGTCACTTTATAGGAGAAATGTTTATTAATAGGGACTACCCAAAAGAATTGGTGGAGTCTATAACCCATGAGGCTATTAATAAGAGAAAAGCTGGAATTTTTCCCCCTTTTGGAAGCCCATGGTCCAGATGATATGAATTTGAATACGAGGGAGACAAGGGTAGTGGAGTTTAACATTTTGATGAATGGAAATAGTGAAGATAATAGTGATGCTTGCCCTATAATGAATGTCCAAAATTGAAATTTGGCCTTTGTTACAACCTTTACTAATGATAGTGAAGCATCGTGGCAGATATTAAGGAAGAAATGGTCTTTTATTTTAAGAGATGGGGAGGTTAGTAAAATTTTGGGTACCAACCCTAAAGTAGTATATAGTGGGGATAGAAGTTTAAAGAATTGGTGTGATACTTTGGTAATTAATAAAACAAAGTATAAAGGAATGATGAGGAAGTGCGGGTCATGTAATTATTGTAATATTTATGAAGAGGAAGAAATTAATTTAGCTGAGAAAATTATTACTATTCATGGTTACTATAATTGTGGATCTAAGGGGGTTGTGTATGCTGCTAAATGTCTGAACTGTTCTGCCTATTACATAGGCAAAACAGAATGAAAATTAAAACAACGTACTTATGAGCATTTATATGAGATAGCCAAGTGCAAATCAATCAATGCTCTGTATAGACATTTACAACAGTTTGGTGACCATTCCTTTGCATTTATGGTTAAATAAAGAATATTGGTGGCAAGTTTTTCTGAATACTTCTGTTTTACCGAGTTTAAATGAGACCATTTCTGTTTCTAGTGCGTTAAAAATGAAGGTTAACACGTGAATTGTATGCAATATAAATTGCATTTTGTATGGACATTTAGTCTTATTTAATTAACTGTGTAATTGTTAAATCATTTAATTATATGGGGTATATAAAATGGGTTAATGAACTTTTGGTGACTGTCTGAAGAAGGCTAGTATTACCGGTCAAAAGCGCTTACCATTAAACTGTGCGTTTTGGATCTACTTTGAACTGCCGTTTTTTTTTGTTTTCAAGTTTGTCGTGTTTTTCTTATTACTATTTTAAGTTCATACTCATTTTTGAGCTTCCTAATGGTACCCTTAAGCTCTTTGTTTGCTTAGGTGTGCTCTTAAGGCAGGCAGAATGAGACCTCTTAGAAGCATTAAGCAGTTTCTTTGTTATATAACTTATTTAAACGGGTATTCCACCACATGGGTTACTTTTTAAAATTCTCATTATAATTGCTGCGGACAGGGACTGCCTTTTCAATAAATTATTTAAGTGAGAGTACAAGTCAGAGGCATAGTTAGCAGCTTTAGCAATAGGATTCTCCAGAGGAGGACTACAGCAGAATTTAAGTCATCAAGTAACTGAAGAAGGTTTGCTTTTGAGAAGTCCCTAAACCCAGAGCTGCTTACAGGGGAAGCACCATCAGTTTTAAATTAAAAGCTCACTAAATTATGGTCAGATTTAACAATGCATGATGATACACATGGAGATGTGAAATAAATAGCCATATTTGTGAGGACGAGATCCAGGATATTGGGGCCCCTAGTACGATGGCTAACTATTTGAGAAAGAGAATTAGCATTTGTAATGTCAAGGAAGCACTGGGCATGCAAACCTCTGGCAGTGTAGGTCAGACAGTTTATTGATGGATAGATGAGGTACCCAGTGTAGAAAGGTCTTGGGTTTAATGGGAATTTCAGCTGTGTTAAGACAGCTATTGTGCTCAGAACGGGACATAGAGGGTGTTCTACATCTAGCTACAAACTGGTAATTAGTCTTGTTTAGGGTAACTTGGATTTCTAGGAGTTACCATGTGGTGTCTTAAGGAATCCATTGTGAAGTGATGATATCCTTGACAAATTCTGATACTTCCCCCCCCCCCCCAAAGTACAGTTGTGTACACTTACCATAAATGTAGATGATAGACTGGATTAACTGTTGCAGTCATCACACTTGGGTTATCCTGCCAGGGGTAGCCCTCTGTCCAAAGGCTTAGTATTTCTGCGTCAGTTGCTGTCGCTCCAGGACCGACGTCAGGTCATCAGTGGTATAAAAACAGGCAGACGACACCATTACATCAGTTTCTCTTGCCCCAAATGTCAGGAGCCCCCAATAGGGAGCTAAGTTATGGTGGAGTAACACCACCAGTAGAAAGTAAATGCCAATAGCCCTGTAAGGGTGAGGAAGAGAGAAAGAGAAAAGGGGGCTAGAGGGTGGGAAACCAGGACTGCAACACTGAATACACTCGAACATCTACATTTATGGTAAGTGTCCACAACTGTACTATGTTCTTCGTGTTTCACTGTTGCAGTCATCACACTTGGGTTGATTCCCAAAGCTGAAGATTGGGTGGAGGCAGTCAAGAAGAGTTGGGGCTGGCTAGTATGCCATGCACGACAGCGGTTGCAAAGCCTGCCCTGGATTTTGAAAAGATAGGCAGGTGGTAATGCTTGGTGAAGGTATGAACAGAACTCCATGTTGCAGCTAGCAGGATGTGCCTGGTAGGGACCCCTCTGAGAAAGGCTGTAGAGACTGAAGTTGCCCTACTTGAATGTGTTCTGATCCCCAGTGGGGGCGGTTTCCCATGGTGTTTGTAACAGAAATGAATGCAGTGTGCTATCCATTTGGAGATGGTTTGTTTTGATATGGCTTTGCCCTCTGCCCCTGGTGCAAAGCTGACTAGTAACTGGTCAGATTTCCTAATGGGCTTAGTCCAATCCAGGTGGAATCTGAGCTGTTTGTGCACATCTAAAGAGTGCAAGATCCTTTCCCCCTTATTTTGAAAGTTAGGGCAAATTAATAGATTGGTTGAGAACCACACTGGACACCACCTTAGGCATGAAAGTTGGGTTAGTCCTGAGGGAAACCCTGTCAGCATGAAAAATGATGAAAGGTTCCACAGCCATAAGTGCTTGTAGCTCAGACACTCTTCTAGCTGAAGTGATGGCCAGAAGAAAGGCTGTTTTCCAACAGAGGAATTTTAACTCTGCTGAAGCTGCAGGCTCAAAGCGAGGGAGCGTGAGCTTTTCCATCACAAAGTTAAGGTCCCAAGCAGGGGTAGGGGTGCTTCTTGGTGGGCTTAAGTTGTTAGCCCCTTTCTGGAATTGTTTGATGAGAGGGTGTGAGAAGAGAGGTGTGGCTCAGTGCTGTAATGTGCAGAGATGGCAGAGGCATGGATTTTAATGGAAGAGAAGGATAGGCCCCTGTGGAGTAGTTCTGCTAGGAAATCCAGGATGAGAGGTAAGGAGGGCTGTGCTGGGTCAGCTCCTTTAGTCTGGATCCAGGAACAATACCTTTTCTACTTGTCAGCATAGGATTTTCTAGTACTGGGTCATCTGGCTTCACGTATGACATCCAGGACTTGTTTGCTTAGGCTGGCCACTGGAGGAGAAGTCAGGGAATAAGCTAGGCTGCTAGGTTTAGTGTCTGCAACTGTGGATGCAAGAACTCTCCCTCTTGTCGAGTCAGGAGAATTGGTATCTGGGGTAAGTGCTATGGAGGCAACAAGGGCAGACTGCGCAGTTGTGAGTACCAGTATTGGCGTGGCCAGTCTGGGGCAATCAGGATTGCCCTTGGTCTTTCCTCCCTTATTTTGAGTAATACTCTGGTCAGAAGAGGTAGAGGGGGGAATGCATAGATTGAGAGGTTTGCCCACTGGAAGGATAGGGCATCCACTTTCCAGGCCTTGCTGTGAGGTTCCCTGGTGCAGAATTCCCTGAGCTGGTGGTTGTAGGAGGGGTGGAGCAAATAGGTCCACCGTCAGGGTACCCCATTTTTGGGTCACAAGGTTGAAGGTGTTGTGGTTTAACTGCCACTCATGTGGGCCTAGGAGATTTCTGCTCAAGTTGTCTCCGAGAGAGTTTTGGTTGCCTGGCAGGAATTTTGCTTGCAGATGGAATATGCATGGCTGAGGCCATGTTCCAAAGGATCATGGCTAGCCTGCAGAGAGGGTAAGAGTGGGTTCCCCCTTGCTTGTTGATGTACCACATTACTGTGGTGTTGTTGGTTTTGATTAGTAGAGGCCCTGGAGAGAGCAGGGAACTGAATGCTGTCAGAGCATGCTGAACAGCTAGCATCTCTTTTTGGTTGATGTGTAGATTAATCTGGTTTGGGCTCCAATGGCCCTGAATGCACCTGCCATCCAGGTGAGCACCCCTGGCATAGTCTGATGAGTCTGTGGTTAGGGTCTGGGTGGCTTGGGGTTGTGAAAAGGGAAGTCCCTTGTTGTGGTTGCATGCTGCTGCCCACCAAAGAAAATCTTTTCTTAGACATAGGTATAATCATTTCCTGGTCCTGTGCATGTTGACACCAAAGGCTTTTTAAGTACCACTGAAGTTTCCTCATATGCAGTCTGACATATGGAATTAGTAGAATGCAGGAGGCTATGAGGCTAGAGCTTGCAGGATTTTCCTTGCGGATAACTGGGTTCTGGTGGCCAAGTGAGAGAAGTAGCCTGTCAGATAGGCTTGTTTTTCTGGAGTTAGAAATGCCATTTGGGATGCTGTGTCCAGGCCTGCTCCCAGGAATAGAATTTTTTTGACTCGGGACAAGTTTGGATTTCTTCTCATTGACAGTGTACCCCCAGTGAGGTTAGTAGGTCCTTTACAAATGTCAGGTGCTGTAACAGCTTTTCCTGACTGTCTGCCTGAATCAGACAGTCATCCAAGTAAGGGTAAATTTGAATATTTCTTTGTCTGCAAAAAGCAATGGCTGAAGCCAGGCATTTTGTGAAAACTCTGGGAGCAGTGGATAAGCCAAAGGGAAATGTACAGAACTAATAATGCATAGATCCTGCCCTGAAACGTAGATATTTTCTGCAAGAATCTCTGATTACGACACGCAGATAGGCCTCTTTGAGGTCTAGAGTGGCTAACCAGGCATCTTTGGACAGCATAGGGAGAAGCTGCTGCAGTGTAAGCATTTTCAATTTTGGTACCATCAGGAAGGTGTTTAGAATAAATAGATCTAAGATTGGGCGCCAGGTGCCCTCTTTTCTGGGTACTAGAAAAAGTCTGGAATAGAACCCTTGGCCTATCTGATCTGCAGGGACAGGCTGAATGGCCCTCATGGACAGCAGAGAATTAACCTGGTTTTGTGCCTCTGCCAACTGGTTTGGAGGAAGATCTGGGAATCCCTTTGGGGTTGGCAATGTGCGGAAATAAAATTTGTAACCCTGGGACACTATGTTGAGGAAACATCGATCGTTGGTGATGGAAGCCCAGTTTTCTGCATGGGAGGCAAGTTTTCCTCCTACGGGCACAAACAGATGGGCAGAGGTGAGAGGAGGATTTGAGGAGTCATTGGGAATTCTTTCCATAAGGGGGTGGCTTAGCACTCCCTGGTTTAGAAGTGGGGGTACTCCATTGTTTAGATCTCTGCATACCCTGAGACTGCTGTCTGGGGGGGTCTGCTACCCCTAGGTCTTGTCTAAAGTGGCTTTGGGGGGGTGCAGGAAAGGACTAATGTTTTGAGGGACAATGCCTACTGAATCTTGGAGGCTGAACTTGCAAAAAGTCTTTAATTGTCTGCATAGATTTAGCTTTTTCTTCCATCTTTTTTAAAACCTCTTTTGCTCTAGTGCCAAACATATTGTCTTTGTTTCAGTGGTGCATCCAATAATTTTGATTTGACATGACCTGGCAAGGTCTGTTCCTTAAGCCAAGCATGCCTTCGACGTACAGAACCTGTGACTGCTTCCCTGCAGGATGCTTCTAGGGCGTCAAACCCACATTGCAGAGTATGCTTACTGATTTGGCTTGCAGAATGCACAAGTTCCTGTAAATATTTATTTTCTGCACAGTCAGGGAAGATAGATAATTTTTGTTTAATGAGTTCCATGGTATGTTGCCGGTACTTCAGCATGTGGAACTGACAATTTAATGCACTAATGGCAAGAGTTGCAGAAGTATATACTTTTTTACCCCATCTGTCTAAAGCTCGAGAATCCCTGTATGAGGGGGTGGGATTCCTAGCTGTAGTTGCTTTTATTCCTTTAGGCTCTTGGGAGATGACCTCTGGGTCAGCAATAGGATTCTTAAAAAGAAATGTGTGTGTCAGGGACTCTGTAATACCTGTCAGGTTTCCTGGGAGCAGGAGGTGAAGTATCAGGAGTTAGACTGGATTCCATAAAAACATCATCCACAACATCCCAGAGAGGGGGTATAGCCAAGGGTCTGTGCTGAGGTAAATCTAAAAATTCCCTGAGTCTCTTTTTGGACTGAGTAATCCTGGCATTCCCAATGGAAGTGCTCTCTCAAAGTATGTATGGTTTCACCAAAAGAAAAATCCTCTGGAGGAGAGGCAGAAGGAATGGATTCCTCTGCATCTGAATCCTCATTAGCAGATAAGGGCATGTCTTCATAATCAGAAACCTCAGTCTCGTCGGACTCTTGATCAGATAAAGGTGCTGGGGACAAGTCTCTTTCTTTTAGCAGGAGAAGGCTGGCTGCCCCTAATCAGCATGATAAGGTCTTCTGCCATTTTAAGCATCTGTGATTGTGGCAAGGAAGCAGGTATGTGAGTTTGGGTCATCGATCTTTTAGGCGTAGCTCGTACTCTGGGCCTTAGAAACTCGGTAGTTTCAGAAAGAACTTAAGACATGAAAGAAGTCGTCGGTTTGTGTCAAGTATCTGTAGTGCGAAGAACTTCCTCAGAAGCCAGTGCCTGCACAGTGGCTCCGTACCCATCCAAGGTAGACACATCCGCAGGTTCCGTTGTCAAAGAAGTGTCTCGCGGCATACCTGACTCTGAATGGGTCTCGGTAGCGGCCTGTGAATCCACTGATGCGGGCATCAGAGGCTGCAAAAGTACCTCACTGAGTACTGGCGAACTGGCGACTAGCTTAATGGAAGCGTCGTTGGCAGTTTTGGACCTGTGCTGTCTGTCTCTGTCTTTATCCTTACATTTTTTTCAGAAGATCGGTAGTCAGATGGCTTACCGAAGCCATTTTGGAATACGGAGATCGACAGCGAAAGTATTTAGCTACAATAAGGGCCCGACGATGAATAGTTCGGGTGTTGAACAAAGCACAAAACTGGCAACGAGGGACATCGTGGTCTGGGCCTAAACAGGTGACGCAGTAAGAATGGAAATCTTGGTGTAGTATTTGCTTTCCACAGGCGAGACAATTGTTTACTTTTTCTGACATCGGTTAGAGCAAGAAAAAAAGGATCCAAACGGGGTACTTAGCTTTAGAAGACTTCAACTTCAATTTTGGAATTGAAAACTCAGGTAGTGGCCGACCGGCACTCGTGCAAACTGCTTCTGCTTCGGGCTCCTTGGCAAGAAAGACTGATGTAATGGCATCGTCTGCCTGTTTTTAAACCACTGACGACCTGATGTCAGTCCTGGAGTGACAGCAACTGACGCAGAAATACTAAGCCTCTGGTATTCGGGCCGACTGAGGGCTACCCCTGGCAGGATAACCCAAGTGTGGTGACTGCAACAGTGAAACACAAAGAACATCTGCCAGCGGGTCTGAAGACATGATAGGGATTATACCTAGGAACACAGGGAGTGCTTTCATTGCTCTGAAACCATGTTTCTGTAACTACACATATACGAATGTGGTCAAGTTACAGGAAAGCCTCATGTTCTGCATTTTTTGTTAAGACTCCTGGCAATGAGTAGAGGCACATTAATGTGTTCCAAATTAGAATTTACTAGGCTGGAATGTCCATCATATGGACTCTGCCTAAAAAGGCATAATGAGGACAGCAAAGACTTTAGCCAGAATGTGAAAGCCTTGATAAGAGTGGAGAAGGCCATCCTTGGGATAGAAAGAAGACTTGTCAGCCATCTCATCCCAAGCTGACACAGTGTCTCCACTAGAATGACACTAACTACATACCCAATTATTAAAATTGTCTTGCATTTGAATCTTGACATCATTCTGAGTAACAAATTACCAGTCTAGACCAGTGTCTTTCCTGCTTCAGACCCATGCAAAGCAAGTTCAATCATATCCTTCTGCATGTCCCTCTGGGTAGAGTGTCTAAAGTTGTACACCTCTACATGGACCACTATCAAGTCATAATCTGGTTACATCTCAGAACCTGGCTCCAGAAAGACACCTGTCATCCTATTCTTATCCAGCCTAGTGAGCACGGTACCTGAAAACCTTACAATAGAGACATCTATTACTAAAACATTTTACTATGGTTTGATACAGTCTCAACAGACCATAAGGGCTTGGAGTCTCCACCCTTGTGACTCAGAGGTACATGTCTTAGGTGTTGGGATGAAGGGTGAAGGTAGAGGTCTGTTGCTGCATATATTAATGTCTGACATTTCTTAGTCTTTAGCCTGGGAGGAACAAACTCAGCATAAGCTGGTTTAGTGGAAGTGTTCTGTGGTGTACGTTTATATGTGTTGTGCTTACCAAATGCGTTCTGAGGTTAAACGTTAGAGTCCAAGTTAAGTAAATACTTAAAACCTCTCACATACTGGATCACTGTGAGGTAACAATAGAGAGTGTTCGGTAAGCATGAGGCAGCTACTACACTGCCTCAAAACAGCTAAAGCCATCAGGCTGACTAAGATTCCATACTGTCCAGTACAGATGGAGTATAGTATTGGCTAAGAAGAGGATAATGGATTAGGCTACAAAAAGGTGATAAACTAGGATATGGCTAAGGGATAAAACAATGAGCTGTGACTACTGTTATAGCTGCAAAGTACTAAAAAAAGAACTGTAAAAAGTGACACACTATGTATGGTCAATAAGGAAATCAGTAACCGTGGTAAATTTAAACAGCTTCACCGAACAGGCTAATGTGGTTTCTACCTAGTCAGTAAAAACAAAGAAGAATGGCTAGTCTAACTCAATGTATCCTGATGCAGTAACTGTAAAAGCTACAGATAATGTAAATAGTAGTTTCAATTGCAGTAAGAGTATAACAGTCAGTCAAGTAATAAGGCATGCCACAAAGATAATCATGTATTCTTTACTGTGGTACTGCAGAACAGTAGTTTTACATACCATAACACTATAGTAATTAGAATAAGCACAACTGCAACCATACCAGTTATCAAAAAGTGCAGTCTGTTACTGAGACAAGTACATTTGTTTTTACATACCTAGTATGAGCAAAAGGCAACAATGCACTACTACCTTAAATAATGCCAGAAGTAAGAGTACCAACAAGGCACCGTTGTGAAATATTATTTAAACTTAGTACCAGGGGTCCAAATGGAGAGATGATAAAAACAGCAAGCAAAGGAGAGTAATACTGCTGGAATTTAATTCATTGTCAAGTCTTGGTGAGTAACGTCATGAGGTAGATCCTGTTTTTAACAAAATCTCAGCAAGATGACTCTGATATATAGACTGTATTTTATATAGCCTATATCATGGACAGAACTAGGTTAAAAAATAAAAAGACAGCTGGCTGCACAAGTGTTCCCAGAATAAAAAAATGGCCCAATCCTGGTAGGCACACTGGTGCCAGGACTGGAAAAAATGACAGTGTTAAAACCTCAAGACATGGAAACATTCCTACAATGGGGTTAGGCTCAGGGGGAGGATGCACCCCCCCCCTGTGGAAGGAAGTAGCAGTCCACAAAAATCACAAAAACGGATACACCAAAAAAGAGACAAAGATGACAGAGTGGACTACTGAGGATAAGAAGGAAATTATGTATTGTTATTAAATTGCAAGAAGCCAAGAATTTCTGGACAGAAGATATACAAAAAGACTAAGAGAGAAATTTAGAGGAAAGGAAAATACTTGCACGTGAAAAACTGTCAAAAGCTTCAAATGCAAACTTGTGATCATTAACACAACAGATTCATGAAAAACATTATATAGACCAAGAAACCTTGGGCCATTTGGAAAAAAAGTGACTTGAGGAAGTGTGAAAATATAAAGAACAAAATATAGAGATTTTTAAAAGTTATAAAAAAGAAATATGGACATGCACTATTATCTTAAATAATGCCAGAAGTAAGCTTACCAAAGCAACAAGGCGCAGCTATGAAGTATTAATATCAATATATAAAAGATATAAAATATTAATATCGATATCAATACCATTATCTTTCACACTTAAGTCTGTTCCTACCTCTACTATCCAAAAACTCAATCCAACCACCCTTGCAGCTGATAACCTTCCTGCCGAATACCTCAAAATTGCATCCACAGCTATAGCTTATCCCATTTCACTTCTAATAATTAGATCCATCACTGAACACACCATTCCATCCCTGTGGAAAACCTCATATATCATACCACTCCACAAAGGTGACCCCTCCCTAGACCTTTCCAACTATTGACCAACTGTAATTCTTTCCCCACTCTCGAAGATCCTAGACAGATGTATTCATCGCCAGTTCCTCTCCAATCTCCTCATCAACAACCTTCTCTCCTCAACCTAACACGGATTTCGCCCCTCCCACAGCACCACTACTGCCCTACTCAAATTCACCAATACTATAAACTCCCACAGGAATCTAGGTAAATTAGTCTCAGCTACCTTCCTAGATTTACCCAGTCTCACATAATCAACTACTGTCTTGTCTCTCTGACCTTAACCTTAACAACCCCACCCTACTCTGGTTTAAAAGCTATTTAGATAACGCCAACAATTCGTCAAATGGCATAACTCTTTATCCCCCCCACTCCCAACCTCCTTAGGCGTGCTGCAAGCATCAGTCCTTCTTTTTAATATCTTCACAAACCAACTCTACTTAGCTACCTCTAAAGCTGATATAGTCCAATACACTGATGACACAACTCTCATATGCTCTGCACCCAACATCCAACTTCTCCAACAAAAAGCCCAAGAAGCCTTCTCTGAAATAGAGAAGTGGCTTAACAACTCACAACTCATACTAAATCAAAAGAAAACACAACTAATGCTATTCCACTCTACTAAAACGAGCAACCTTACCTTCTCTATACTCTCCACCAACAAAACCCAAATCACCCCTGTCACTGAGGCTAAACTCCTAGGAGTTACCATTGACCAGCAACTCAAACTCACAAAGCACATATCAACAACCATCACTAAAGTCCACAAAAAGCTAGGCTCCCTCTATTGCTGTAAAAGATATCCAACTATCAAATCTCGAATTGCAATAGCCAGGACTCACCTCCTATCTACTCTAATTTATGCATCCCCAATTCTAACTAATCTTTACAAAACTGACCTTAATAAACTTTCCATCTGTTACAACAAAATTGCTCGATTCGCTAGCAATACCAAATCATGAACCCACCACTGCCTTTCCCTACAAGCCTTGCACTGGCTTTAATTTCCAAACCTATTAAGGTACTATCAACTCAGCCTAGCTCATCAAATTCTGTACTATCCTGAGAAAACCCCTGACCTGACTGGCATGCTGAACTTTTACAATTCAAATAAGACAACTATGATCCTCCAACAAAGCCTTAATCAAAACCATCACATGCAAAAACAACTCTGGGGAATCGCTATTTGGCCATGAAACAGCAAAAATATGGAACAACCTTCCCCCTGACCTCAGACTACAAAACTCCACACCCTCCTTCAAAAGTCTACTTAAAACATACCTCTTCACCAACCATCTATGCAATTGTATTTGACCTCCTGAAACCTTATCCACTCACTATTTCTACACCCCATCTGCTCACAAGACATCTACAACAACTGGAAAGGCCGCAGAAATACCTCACAAAGAGGATTACTGGCCTCAAACAGATGCCCTACGCAGACCAACTCAAAAACTCCAGCTTTACTCCGTCACATATCATCTACTCAGAGGCAATCTCTGCCTAACATACAAAGCTATGTCAAACCCAGAGCTGTTGGACATGCTCCACTTAAAGAAATCCCAATCCCTCCGAGCTACACGCTTCTAGGGACCTAAACCTTGTCACCACAATAAACAGAATATGCTGGAGGGATAGATCCCTGTCACAGAGACTTCCCATACTCTGGAACAGACTACCTATCCATGTCAAACAGAGCTCCTCGTTAGCACTTTTCAAGAAAAATCTTGATGATTGAATGGGTAATAAGAAATTCACCCTGGGGATCACTTCTGTGGCTCTGCTTGACAGGGGCACAGGAAAAAAATTTCTTTGGGTGGCGAAAGCCAGGGTACCATTTTGGCTAGGCTTGTATAGGTCCTAGGGCCAATAGCCTAGTACCTACCTATGAACCTAGGTGTTGCCTGGAACAGAATATTCTCAGTTGCCTGTTTTGTGGTAAAGCAAAAATGTCTTATTGCTATCACATGCCATCTGTTTGTCCCATCCTGAAAAATCTCCCTGTTCAGCATCAATTTGTGGGGACCTGCCTGAGGAATGTAAAGCCAACCTGCCAATACTTTCTCTTGTGATGGCATATGGGCCCCCTTGAAGGTCAGGCTCAACTACTGGGCAGTCTTCCATGCCTGCACTTCAACTGTGGATAGGATATTAACAGTGGGTCCTGCCTTGTTGGTCATTGTGCCTGTGAGGATATGGTGGGTCCCCAGAGCCCAGATTTGTTTGAAAGCTTTTAGTGATAAAATGACTGTCACCTTTTCTTTCATATTTACATGTTTTTTTCTTGTACTTTCGTCCATGTGCTCTGGACCTCCAGTGACACCATGTGTGCTAGGTTTGAGGAGTCCACAGTGAGGGTCTAATCTAAACAGTATTCCTATGCTGAGTTGTACATGCATCTTCTATGACAAAGGTTCCCTCTTTATGCAGGGCAGGACAGGAATAAGGGATTGCACCCAAGAATCCTGAAAAATACCTCCTCTTCTTGCTAGGGTACTTTCTTTATGGCTCTCAGAAAGGTATGGGCCAGACAGAATACTTTGTGTTATGGGAGAAATTTCCTCAGCTGCTCCCTGTCTAACAGCATCCCAAGAAAGACCACTTTCTTTGATGGGATCAATCTCAACTTCAGGAGACAGGCAGTTTTAGTCTATGAAAGCATGCCAGGGTGAACTTCAAGACCTTCTGAATCACCTCCCTGGAATATGCCTGAATCATGCGCCTTCCAGAGAGAGGAAAATGTGGATGCCCTCTGTCCTACAAAAGGCTATTACTGTAGAGAGGTATTTTGTTAAGACCTTAGATACAGCCCACAACTCAAAGGGCAAGAATGTAAACTGGAAAATAATATTCATTTGCCTGGAACAACAGAAATCTAGGATTCCTAGCAATGGAATATGAAGGTAGGCATCTTTTAGATCCAAAGTAGCTGAGAATACTTGAGTGGATAACAACTGTAGAAGGCCTTAAAGGATCAGTATTTTGAATTTTTGAATAGTTTTGAGTTTTAGTCTTGAGAAGTTCAAAATGGGTCTCCATGTGCCCTCTTTTCTGGACACTAACAGCCTTGAACAGAGTATGTGTTTTCTTCCCCTAATGGTAATTTCGTTTTGGCCAACTCTTTAAGGAAATTCTTACGAGGGTGATATTTTGGTATGAGGAGAATATCTCCAAACATTGGTCTGCTTTGAAACTGAAGTATGTAACCACATTTTCAGATGTTCAGAACCCACTGGTCCTGAGTAATAGTCTCGCAGTGGCTTACAACAGTGCTAGATGTCCTCCTATCCTCCCTGGAAAAGAAGTCCAGAAGAGAAGAGAAGTTTGGGGTTGGGGAAGGTTGGAATGGGATATTGGTGATGTGGGGAAGGGCAACCTGGTTGAGACATGGCTGCTCCATCTAGAAGCTCTCAGACTTCTCCCGATGTTCATTTTATTTATTTATTTAACCTTCTGTTGACTGAGTTAGTTCCACTGAACTCTTTTTCAGGGAAGACTCATGGTACTATTTTTACTACTAGTGTAAATTTGGTCAAGGCATCAGGGAACTTCTCTTATTCTTTTCAATAGATACTGTGGGATCTTTTACAAACACCTGAGCTACCACTAACTGAAGCAGATGGGGCCTAGATTTAATGTCTCATCAGAAGGACAGCTCACTCAGGAATGCAGCAACCACCTTATACTGCACTGCAATGTCAGCAATTGATCTACCTGGTATGGGAATTGAGCCCACAGCTTTCTGCAACAAAAGTGAGTGTGCTGCCTGTCGTGCCACTGATACCTGTAAATCTTTTCTGTGCCTTAATTTCTTTCCTTTTTGGGCTTGCCTTCGTCTTGCCTGGGGTAGAGAGACTAGGGGTAATTTTTGCTAAATGTAGGTGCCTGTGAATGAAAAAGCTATTTACTCAACTGAATATTTTTACCTTTTTCCACCAGTCACTTCAAGATGTGTGCATCTGTATTGTGCACCAAGAGGCGCTCCTGATACAAGGGTGTATTAAGGAGCTATGCCTTCACATGATCTGGCATGATTTGTACCAGAGGCCTTGGCAAAACCTGACTCCAAAGGGGCTGTGAAAGAGCCTCACCAAGTGCAGTACTGTGAGGCCATCGCAAACCACTGATGACAGTCACACAGTTCTCTGTTTCTTATTGCTGCTCCTCAATTTTTCTACATAACTGCTCTTTGGAGGAATACTCCTCAAGGCCTTAGCCAATATCACACTCCCAGGGAAACATAGTTCTCCTGATTGTCCTCAGAGTGACCTGGCATGGTGTGGACAGGTGTTGATGTCATGCTGTGGGTTGAGGCAGAAAAGGCAAAGAATATAGAAACCTTTATGTAGGATCTGTTTTCCACAATCTACACATTACTCTTAACAGCAATAACGTCACTGTTAGTTTCTACTGTTTGGAAGTGAATATATAAGAATTATTCAAAGAATAAGGACATATTTTCTATAAGGATATTTATCCTTCCAAGCACGCTGAACTGCAAACTGAGGATGACTGGAAAAAGAGATGTGACCATAACACTGTAGCAAGAAAGATTTGGAGAGGCATCTACCGATACCCCTCTTAAACCAATGTCCTGGCGTTCATGTGGGAGGTAGTTAGAGAAATCCATTGAGGGAAGGTAAAGCTCTGCAAGTCAGGTTGGACACAGCCCACTTGCTGGTAAAATGTACTAGTGAATAACCATGCCAGTGAACAGTATGATTATCATAAAATTCTCTCATTTATTTGCCCCTTTTAACATGACCACTCTGTTGGTTGCATGTGTAGTTTAGACCCAGCTGTCTGAAAATAATGTACTAAGTTAAACAGTCACTCAGTTCTACACTACAACAAGCAAAGATGGCACTGGGTAGATAAATGAAGGAAAGTAGCCTAAAGCAATGAAAGATCTAAAAAGGGTGCAGGTTGATTTGCTGGGACAAGTTTTATATGAGTGAAAAATGTTTAAGTAAAAGCCTACCCTTTTTTTCTATGATGCATTATCAAGTATCAAGGTATTATACAGTGTAATACCTTCTTGGGCCTTGCAGAACCTGAATACTAGTTATGCAGCTGACAAATGATTTTCATATTCAGACTTAACACTGTTGCTTTAAATGAGTCCATGGCTATGAAGTAGCATTCAAAGTTACAACCACCTCACCATCTTACATACACCCAAAAAGATTCCATGCACCCTTCCATCACATCGTTTTCCCATTTTTCCACACAGCTTCAAGGTGTCATTTCAATAGACAATCATTTAGACCCAAATAATCATCACTCAAAAAATAAACAAACTTTCATCCTGACCAGCTCTTAGTACAATTCTCTGAAATTACACCTCACAATGTACCATAAAATGAAATGACAAATAAATCATACACAGAAATAAATGTCTGCAGGACTCTTCCTATACTCTAACGCAGTAATAAAATGAGGAACTTGCTCTCTATAACAACCAGGTCATCACCCAACCTCCACATGTTCAAAACATCTTTAAAAACATTCCTAATTTCTAGCTCAGTTCATGCTCCACACCAGGCTAGTCCCATCCTATAATCCATTCTTCTCTTTCACCCCACCTTTTCGTTCTAACCAGTCATCCACTCCCTTCACTTCCTCTAGCGACAATCATTTTCACTTCTAGCTAAAATAATTTTTCATTTTCTGACTTTCTCTCTCTCTCCCTTAACTTACTACCATCTACTATTTCACTACTGAAAATCTTACTTGCTATGCTACCAAAGTATATATCCTTCACAGTGAATATAGTAACAGAGATAAAGGAACTCGAACTGAGATCTTTAGAAAAGGGTAGGATCAAACTACATAGGAATTGTGGGAACAATACATACAAGGGAGAAATGAGGCCTAAAAGGCAGCAGGACTTAAATGAGCTATGCAATGTTTGAGTGAGAAAGATTGGGCAGATTATAAGTGATGTATAATGATGTATAATGTCTGCAACTGGGAGTGTGTCAGTATGGTTTGTGATGTAAAATGCTTGCAACTAGGACTGAGTCGGTGTGGTTGGTTTTCATTTATATAAATGTATGACTGCTTATGTCATAAGTGATAGTTTAATAAAGATGTTCCTTGTTAAAAAAAATGTGGCAGGAATTCCATAATTTATGTAATGTTAATTAGAATATTTGATATATAGGAATACATGTGAAGTATAATGCTTGTTAATGGTAGTTTAATACAGTTTGATTGCTTATATATAAATATAAATTTGCCTATGTCACAAGTGATAATTCAATAATGGTATTTTAAAAAAGTACATATCCGTCAAATGCTAATTTGTAACTATTCCATTCTCTATTAACTTTATATAAGTACTTTATCTTGTCTTATATACACACATTTATTTCTTGACTAACCCTTTTATCAACTTACTGTCTCTCTTTCTTTAATTAATTTGTCTATTTTCTATATTTTATCTCACCTTTACTTCCATCGCTCTCTCTTCATCTCTTGTAATTTTAAACAAATTAAATTTAGTTTTTACTACTCCTTTGGTTATTTTGTATTATCATGTATTGTATTATACTTGTAAATATGACAACCTTTACAACTTTGTTATTTAACACTGTAGTTGTAAAAATAATACTACAGACATTTGATATAGGTTAAGTAATATGACGGTGCTTTCTTCCCAGGCCTCCACTGAAAATGGGTTACTGCCTAATTGGACTTTCCTAGTAAAAAAAAAAATGTCAGTAAATAAATGCATTTCAGCTGCCAAGTCAGCTCTGAACTGTGGAAATGTCTCATCCCAAACTCCAAAGATCTGAGTTGAGCATCTTCATCTAGTGATGAAGATCGTATAATATCGTCCTACATTTACCTATTTTATCTTCTTCGTCTTCTTCTGTAATTACATTTGAGGTATATTTTAGGATGTGAAGATAGGCAAGAAGTCGATGGAAGGGAATCTGTAAATTAACTCTGAAACCATCAAGATGGCTGCTCTGCACATGATCTAAGTTACTGTCACTAGTGCAATCACCATAAGCTTGGCACCACTAAATTTAAGGAGACTGCCAGAGACAGAAGGATGTAAGGCATGTGATTTCGGTGGACAGACGGCAACTCAATTTTCCTTCTTCCACTCATATCATATTCCCTATTTTCTTGAACAGCATGATCTACTTTTGGGCTAGTAGCCCAAGGACTCTTGGAAACCATAGAGAAAGGATGTATACATATAGGTACATTTTCATAGGTTCATAGGTTCATACTAGGCTATCTGCCCTAGGGCATTTATAAGTCTAGCCAGAGTGTGTTTGGCTTTCGCCACCCATTTTAAATTAATTTTGCTATGCCCTTTTTCGAGGTTAGTATACTGTGCCTCTGTCTAACAGTGACACAGAAGTGATACCCGGGGTAAACCTACGATCCCCCATCCACTCATCAAGATTCCTCTTGAAGAGAGTCAATGAGGGGCTCTGCCTAACCTGTTGGAGTTATGTCTTGGAAGGATTGTTTACAGTGGAATGAATCAGGCAAGCAACATACCAGCATGTTAAGAAATCAACAAAGACTTGTTGGAGAAGGATAGAAACAGGCACATTTTTAAAAGTAATTGTGTTAATGAAGTAATAATAATGAAACTTAAAACTTCTACATTGAAATATTAAATGGCTATGCAATTTACTAAAAAAGGCATATCTTTTTATGTATTTAAAAATAATGCAACTGGACATGGTAAGTCATCAAAGGATACAATTGAACATGGCTGAACATAAAAATCTAAACAAGATGGAATTCAGTGTTGTGGCTAATTCTTTGACCAAAAGAAGCAACAAAAGAGGGCTTGCATAATGTCTAACAGGTTGCACTCTTAAGGATTTTAGGGGGTTTTCAGGATAAAAGGATGCTGGATGGAATCAGTGCAATGTTGGGAGACAGGAGAGAATGTGGGTTGCTATCATTTTTATCCTAATTTTCTACTTGCTAAACTAAATGAAATACATAACATGAGAGCAGACTCATTACAGGGTGTGATGCCCGTGGACTGGCCCAGTAATCAAGTAACCTCAATCCTCACCACTAGCACCAGTGAGGGGCATCCACACTGGGAGGATAACAAGTACACACACAGTAAAGTACAATTTCCCTTAAGAGCACAAAGAGATCACAGTCAGCCTGGAGTTGGTTTCTCCCTTTCTCTCCAGATCCCCAATAAGACTCCCCACTGACACAGCTATAGGGTCCAGATCTCAGCCTAGTGGTCAAGCTAAAACCTCCAGCACCCTCTATGTTCAACCAGTGCTTCGTGTCCCTGCCCAAGTAGCTGACACACACACACTAATATATGATTTAGATACAAACACACAGACACTCCTGGGGAAGGTTGGCACAGGTTCTCCAGCTATGCCCCCTTTCTGCCCAGACTATAAGGTAGTACTGACTGCCATCAACCACTATTATCAGCTACTATAAGGCTCTTCCCAAAGGGTGACCAGTTTCACTGTGTAATATTACTGCTATCCAAACAGTAAGTGTGCCGAACAGCAAGACTATTGGAGTGACTTGGACAGTATCACCAAATACATGCAATGTACTCCAAGAGCTTAAATTATCTCTACACAAAACAGCCACAGTTGAAAGGTTTAAAATATTTAATAATAAATAATAAAAACACAAGACAAATCTCATCAGTTCAACACAGTGCTAATCAAGAGTTCAGAAATCACAGAAACTTTAAACCAATATTGTAGGATAGTCTGACAAATATAGAAAACAGCTTGACTAATCCGGCTAAATTCCTATTGAAGAGAAACTATGTCCTAAATAACTGTACTTACAAGGCAAAGTGCTGGTGAGTTGTTGTCACCTTCAGACAAAATCCAAAATGCTCAATCTTTCTCTCTGAGAAAGTCTTAAATTGATGATACCCAGTACTGCTGAGTCATTTCACATTACATCATTTTTATCATTTCACCTTTAATTTCCAGGCTAACAGAAAATAGAAGTTATGTCCTTACCATAACGTTCCATGTGGAGTGTTCATCTCGCCTTGGGTATTACACATGGGTTGGGGTTGGGCCCATCCTCGGTGTCGTGCCGGCTCCAAGCTCTGCATCGAGAAGGGACTCGAGATCACCTAATACCCTCAAAATTTACATTTCTTTGTAAGCTGCACCTGGCCAGGAAGCCACAGCAATACAAAACACTTTTACATGCAAAATCAATAATTATGTCTATCTTAATAACAATAGAAACAAATTGCTAGCCCAGACATCCTGTCTCCAAGCTTAAGATCAAACACAGTTGTAATTCTTTACTTAACAGGTTTCTTCCAGCAGGGTGCACTGTGGTCACATTTTTGAAGTTCAGCATATAAGACAGTTTTCTTACATTTAGTTTTCTTACATTTGTAAAAACAAGCCTGTAGATTATATAAATATTTACAATGACAAAGAATTATCTACAAAATTCTATCTAGATAGGCTGGCAGCCTTCACATATCTCCCCACTTGGAGAACTCAAGCTACTTTTTCAAATGACCCTTGAGAAACGTTGCTTGAGAGGGTTAGGTCTGAGTATACCTTACCTCATTCCCTGTCTTCAGAGCCCATCTGCGTTGGCACTGCTAATACCACTGCAGTGCTGCAATGACATATCATATGCTTGCAACCCTAGGTTCCATCTTAGCAACTTGGCATTTTGCTGGCTGGCTTGGTGTAACCATGCTAGGGGATTGTGATTTGTAACTACAGTGAATTTCCTTCCATACAGATAAGGCTGAAGTTTCTGCAGTGCCCACACTATGGCTAGACATTCCTTTTCTACAGCTGCACAGTATTCCTCCCTGGGTTGAAGCCTAAAACTGAGATAAACCACTGGGTGCTCTTCTCCCTCTGAAGAAATTTGGCTAAGTAAAGGACCCACCCCATGGTTTGAAGCATCCATCTGCACAACAAATTATTTGCTGTAATCTGGAATGGCTAACAAAGGGGGTCCTCTCAAAGCTTCTTTAAGCTTCTGGAATGCCTGCTCCCATGCTGTGGCCCACACTACCTTATTTGGCTTGTTTTTCCTTGTCAGGGGAGCAGCTATGGTACTATAACGGAGGACAAACTTTCTGTAGTACTTTGATGTTTCTAAGAATGCCCTCACCTGCATTTTGGTAACAGGTGCAGGCCATGCCTGACTGGCTTCCACTCTGGCTGGTTCTGGCCTGATCTTACCACTCCTCACTCTATGTCCCAGGTAGGAGACCTCTGCCATACCCACCTGAAATTTGCTTGGCTTAATGGTCAACCCTGCCCTCTGTAGTCTGCCCAGCACCTCCCTGACATGTTGAAGGTGCTCTTGCCAGGAATGGCTGTAGATGGCAATATCATCTAGCTAAGCAATGGCAAATCCTCCTGCTCCTGCCAGGATATGATCTACCAGCCTCTGGAAAGTCATGGGGCATTTTTCATCCCAAAGGGCATCTTTGCAAACTCATACAAGCCAAAAGGAGTCACAAAGGCTGATGTCTCTCTCTAGCTCTGGGAGACAAGGGCACATGCCAGTAACCCTTGGTAAGATCAATGGTGGTAAGATACTTAGCCCCACCCAGCTGCTCTAGGGCTTCATCTATGAACCTATAGGAAATACACCCCGGGGATCAGTTCTGTGGCACTGCGCGACAGGGGCACAGGAAAATAACTTTCTTGGGTGGCGTAAGCCAGGGAACCTTGTTGGTTAGGAACTAACAAAAATGGTTATGGGTAAAATCCAGGTGCAAAAAGTATCCAAGTAAAAAGAAAAAATGCACCAGAATAACACACAGCAAACGTTATTCACAAAAAACACAAAGATGGTGAGTGCTTTCGCAACTAACGTTGCTTCATCAGACAACACTGAAAGACAGCCAGATGCTTAAATATGTACATAAAATACCAATCAAGAAATTACTTAAAATTAACCAATAATATGATGGTATCAATGAGCATCAATTAAACTTCTAACTCTGGCTGCTAAAACAATGTATAAAAAATTTTTAGAATCAGAATCACAATACAAAATGCATATAAAAAATATATATAAAAAATAAATAAAAAACAGAGCAAGAATAAAAGCATAAATATATAAGCGTTTTATGTACTTTATATAGAAGTTACTATATAACCTAAACAACGAAAAGAACCATCTTAAATCTAAATAGCTAAAAGCCAACTATGGCTTGGATTAATGCTTAAGGCGTCTGGCCTTTAAAAAAGGGGTCAAAGAGGTTGTGGCATTCAGGCCAGGATACATTTCAGCATTAAGCTTCAAAATCCATTTCTGTTCATGCCCCTCTGTGATGTTTTCTATATCACCACCTCTGGGGTTCCTTGTTGGTTAGGCTTACTTAAGCCCTTGGGCCAATAGCCTAGTGCCCACCTATGAACCTAGGCATGGGGTAAGCATCTGACTCTGTGTGACTGTTTAATTTCCTGTAGTCCACACAGAACCTGTTCCTCTCATCCTTCTTTGGCGCCAGCACCACTGGGGAGGCCCAGGGACTGTTGGACTCTTGAATTACCCCTAGTTTCAACATTTCCTGCGTCTCCCCCCTCAGAGTCTGACTCAATCAGGCACCCTATAAGGGGACTTCCTAATAGGCCTTTGAGGTCCTCTATCCACCTGGTGCTGCACCAGGTGGCCGCATCCTGGTTTCTCAGTGAACATATCCCTAAACTCCTGTAACACTGCTCGGATTTCTCAAACCTGGGTAGGAGATAGCTGCTGGGACATTGCTACCCCTTCCACTGAGGTGACAGGCTGAGCCTCACTGAAGAGATCAGTAACCAGATCTCCCTCAGACTCCTCCTGCAATTCACTGCAATTACTCAGCACAACAGCCTCCCTATCATGGTAAGGTTTCACCATGTTAACATGGTACAATTTGTGCCTCTGCCTCCTGCCTAGCAGTTCTACCATGTAGTTAACATCACTTACCTTTCTTACCACCTTGTAGGGTCCCTCCCAACATGCCTGCACCTTGTGTCTGACAGGAATGAGAACAATTACCTGCTGCCCTACAGCATACTCTCTAGCCCGAGTATTCCTGTCATACCAGACCTTTTCTGTTGTTGGGCTTCTGCCAGGTTCTCCTGGGCCAAGCACACAAGTTCCCTGAGCCTTGTCCTGAGGTTTAGGATATATGCCACAACAGACTCCTTGTGAGATTCACACTCACCTTCCCACTCATCATGAATTAAATCTAAAGGCCCCATCACCCTATGCTCAAATAACTCAAAGGGTGAAACACATGTGGATTCCAGGGGAACCTCTCTGTAAGCAAACAACAGATGGGGCAAATATTTGTCCCACTCCCTCTTAAACCTGTCTGCAAATGCCCATAGCATGGACTTAGTTGTAGAGTTTAACCTCTCAACAAGCCCATTAGTATAGGGATGGTAGGGAGTGGTCTTCAGAGGATTCACCCCACAGTACTTCCACAGAGAAGCCAGCAGGTCTGACAGGAAATTAGCACCTCTGTCAGTCAGAAAGCATTTGACACCTTTTCCGCCTCAGCGGAGGATAAAGCCACTGCCTCAGGGTATCTTGCAGCATAATCTACTACCACTAGGATACACCTTTTCCCTGTGGAACTTTGGGTACTCAGAGGCCCCACAATATCCATAGCTACCCTCTGAAATGGCTCCTCAATCACAAGCCAAGACATCAAAAGAGCTCTCACCCTGTCTCCTACCTTGCCTACCTTTTGGCACTGCTCACAGGTCCTGCAGTACCCTGTTACAATTCTGGAAGTTCCAGGCCAACAGAAGTTCTGCATAATATGTCTCTTTGTACATTTTATGTCCCTATGACCTGCAAAGGGAATATCATGGGCTATTGCTAGAAGTGCCAGATGGTAGGGTCTAGGCACTACCAACTGCTGTATTCTCTCACCTTCTAAACCTCCCTCAGGGGTCCACTCTCTATACAGTAACCCTTTGTCCCAGTATACAGATTCCCCCTTCCCTTGAGAATCAGGCATCTCACTAGCTACCTGCCTCAGGCCTTGTAATGTAGGGTCTGAGAGCTGAGTCTGTCTCAACTCTCTCTTTGCATGGCTTCCCAGCTCCCCTTCCACAGGAAGTCTGGTATCCTCTGACAGCGGTGCCTCACTGTCAGCCTTGTTACTACTACTCACCTCTGCCCTTGCAGTCACTCTGTCCAAGGGAACATCAGTACCCACAAGCAGCTGTGGCTCATCTCCAGTCTCACTGCTACAGCATAGCTCCCTCCCTGAAGTTATCACCACACCAGTCCTGGCTGCAAGTGTGTGGTCTGTCTGGGTCTCCCCCAGGCTACCACACCCACATGCCTGTCTCCAAGCCTGACTGCATGTAACTGCATAAGCACATGGTACTGCATTATCAAAATCATTCCCTATCAGGACATCTGTGGGGATATCCTCAAACACAACTACTTGCTGGCTTCCTTTTCCACCCTCCCAGTCAAGGTGAACCCTAGCCAAAGATATTTGGAATGGGGTCCCTGGAATGGAGTAGACTGCCCAGGCAAGAAGTGCTCCTCTGTAACCACTGCAGGCTTCACAATGGTTATGTCAGAGGCTATGTCTCTCTTAGCAATGGCCTCTTTGTCATTCACTATGATAGGATATAACCTCTTGTGGTAGTTTGGTACCCTTGTTGTCTCAAGACAACCTACTGTTGGCATTTTGTCTTTCCCACTTAGTAGCTCCCTCACCTTTTGTTCCCCACCTTGCCTCCTTGGACATCTATATGCCACATGGCCCCGCTGGTTGCATTCAAAACTTTTAACCCTAGGTCCTGGATGAGTACCTGGACTAGAGGCTTCCCCCGGTACTGGCAGGTTCTGTTGAGGCAGTCTGGGCTGCCCACCATGAGTTCCTATAGACCCATAAGCAGCACTGGGTGTCACTTTCCTGTGCAATGATGCCATGCTTGCTAGGTTTAGGTCTCCCTTCTTTCCCAACTCTTCTGAAGTAGCATATTGTCCATCAGCTAACCAGATTCTCATGTCCTCAAGCAAACTGCTAAGGGCTTGTTCCCTCACCAAAAGGTCTGCCAGCCCTTCAAAAGTGGTGACCTGACATCCACTCACCCACCTATGAAAATAAGTGCTCAGTTCAGCAACATATTCACCCACACTTTCATCTGACTTGCATCTATGCTCACAAAATCTTTTCCTATAAGCTTTCAGTGTTAGCTTAAAAAATTCTAGCAAACAATTCTTAACAGCAGTACAATCAAAAAATTTGCAATCAGAAATTTAGACAGCACAGTTACAGCTTTACCGTGGAGTAAAGGGGGGGGGGGTCAGGAACGGTACCCAGAGCCTTTGGTCAACATAATACTATTTACATACCCTTGCAAACATATGAATGAAACTATCAAAATTATCCCCCTCTGTAAACTGTGGAAGAAATGTACTGGCCTTTGTTGCTTCTGGGACTTGGTTGCTCTCTTCCCCATTACCTTCATGACTCTGGCGAAGAGTCAGCATCTCCTTTTCGTGCTGCCTCTGCCTCTCCTTCTCCTCAGCTTCCAGGCATACAAGTTTCTCATTCTCCTCAGCCTGTAGACATCTCAGTCTCTCTGCTGCTTCTGTTTCCAAACGCCTGGCCCTCAACTCAAGTCTCTTTAGCTCCAGATGGATTTTTAAGTGTACTGCAGAAAGGTTGAGCTGTCCATTCTCTGAGTGTTGTACATCTCCATGGCCAGTCTGATCGTCCTCCTGGTTGCTATTCTCTGATGGAGCTGTGACCAAAGCTGCAATCATGTCTGCTTTAGCCAGGGTTCCATGCACCAGTCCTTTAGCCTGGCACATCTCAGCCAACTAGCTCTCTGTCAGCTTACCGTACTCCTCTGCTGACATGCTTGCCTGCTCTCCCTGACTAAGCTAACACAAGAAATAAAACAATTGAGATCTGAACTCTGAATATTCACTGCATGGTTGATTTAGAGTACAAAAAACACCTTCAGTGACCACTGTACACAAGCTGCAGGAATTCACTATCCACACCACTACATACGTGATGTGGCTAACTCACCACTATCAAACAATTAATATCGGATGTGGATATCCCACCACTGCCAAACAATTAATATGTGATGCCCATGCACTGGCCCAGTAATCAAGGAGCCTCAATCCTCACCACTAGCACCAGTGTGGGGTGTCCACATTGGGAGGATAACAATTACACACACACAGTAAAGTACAATTTCCCTTAAGAGCACAAAGATCACAGTCAGTCTGGGGCTGGTGTCTCCCTTTCTCTTCAGATCCCCAATAAGACTCCCCACTGACACAGCTATAGGGTCCAGATCTTAGCCTAGTGGTCAAGCTAAAACATCCAGCATCCTCTCTGTCCAACCAGTGCTTCGTGTCCCTACCCAAGTAGCTGACACACACACACACACACACACACACACACACACACACACACACACTAAGATTTGATTTAGATACAAACACACAGACACTCCTGGGGAAGGCTGGCACAGATTCTCCAGCTATGCCCCTTTTCTGCCCAGACTATAAGGTAGTACTGTCTGTCACCAACCACTATTAACAACTACTATAAGCCCCTTCCCAAAGGGTGATCAATTTCACTGTGTAATATTACTGTTATCCAAATAGTACATGTGCCAAACAGCAAGACTATCGGAGTGGCTTGGACAGTATCACCAAAATTCATGCAATGTACTCTAACAACTTAAATTATCTCTACAAAAAACAGCCACAGTTGAAAGGTTTAAAAATATTTAATAATAAATAATCAAAACACAAGACAAATCTCATCAATTCAACACAGTGCTAATCAAGAGTTCAGAAATCACAGGAACTTTAAAACAATATTGTAGGATAGTCTGACAAATACAGAAAACAGCTAGACTAATCCGGCTAAATTCCTATTTAACTCTAAGATAAACTATGCCCTAAATAACTTTACTTACAAGGCAAAGTGTTGGTGAGTTGCTGTCAGCTTCAGACAAAATCCAAAATGCTCAATCTTTCTCTCTGAGAAAGTCTTAAATTGATGATACCCAGTACTGCTGAGTCATTTCACATTACATCATTTTTATCACTTCTCAGAAACTCAAAATTTACATTTCTTTGTAAGCTGCACCTTGCCAGGAAGCCACCACAATACAAGACACTTTTACATGTAAAATCTATCAATTATCTCTGCCTTAATAACAATAGAAAGAATTTGCTAGCCCAGACATTCTGTCTCCGAGCTTGAGATCAAACACAGTTGTAATTCTTTACTTACCACCTTTCTTCCAGTAGGGTGCACTGTGGTTACAATTTTGAAATTCAGCATATAACACAGTTTTCTTACATTTGTACAAACAAGCCTGTGGATTATATTAATATTTACAATGACATAGAATGGACAATTTCAAAGAGGAATGTAAAAAACAAGTTGAAGTGCTGAGTGAATCTCAAACAACAATCACAAAATCTTGAGTATAGAAGAAGCAATGCATGATTATGATGAAAGATTACTTGAAAATGAAAATAACACTGAATTTCTTCTGAAACAAAACCATTTATTCTGGGATAAAATAGAAGACTTAGAGAAAGTACAGCTGTGTACACTTACCATAAATGCAGATGTTCGATTGTATTCACTGCTGCAGTCATCACAGTTGGATTATCTGCCTGCAGGTAGTCCTCACCCGACCTGAATACCAGAGTCTTCGGATTTCTGCGTCGGATGCTGTCGCTTCTTCCATGACATCAGGTCGTCAGAGGTATAAAACATGCAGCTGATGCCATTACATCAGTTTTTCTTGCCCCAGATGTCAGGTGCCCCCACAATGGGAAGAATTATATGGTATGGTCCACCCCCATCAAAAAGCAAATACAGATGGAAAATATATATATATATATATATATATATATATATATATATATATATATATATATATATATACATACACACACCAAACTAGAAGGAACGGTAGAGCCAAGAGAAGTCAGGGAGCTGGAGAGAGGGTAACAAGGACTGCAACAGTGAATACACTCGAACATCTACATTTATGGTAAGTGTACACAACTGTACTATGTTCTTCTTGTTTCACTGTTGCAGTCATCACATTTGGGTTGATTCCTAAAGCTAAGGAAGGGAGGAGGTAGTTAAAGAGCATTAGGGCCAGCTATTAAGCCCTGCAAGACTGCTGTGGCAAATCTAGCTCTAGATTTTGAAAAGATAAGCAGGTGGTAATGCTTGGTGAAGGTGTTTACAGAGCTCCAGGTAGCAGCTTCCAGGATGTCCCTGGCAGGGACTCCTCTGAGAAATGCCGTAGAGGTAGATGCAGCCCTGGTCGAATGTGATCTTATCCCCTGTGGGGTAGGTTTTCCATGGTGCTTGTAGCAGAAATGAATGCAACAGGCTATCCATTTGGAAATGGTTTGCTTTGAAATGGCCTTCCCCTCTGCCCCTGCAGCAAAGCCAACTAGCAGCTGGTCAGATTTTCTGAGAGGCTTAGTCCTGTCCAAATAGAATCTAAGTTGTCTGTGCACGTCCAAAGAGTGCAGTATCCGTTCCCCTTTGTTTTGTGGATTAGGGAAAAAAGTAGGCAAATGAATGGACTGGTTTAGGGCCACACTAGACACCAACATGGGCATAAAGGAAGAATTCGTCCTGAAGGAAACCCTGTCCACATGGAAGATAATGAAGGGTTTCACTGCCATGAGGTCCTGCAATTCAGACACTCTTCTTGCTGAAGTGATGGCTAGAAGTAAGGCTGTTTTCCAAGAAAGGAATTTCAACTCTGCTGTTGCAGCTAGCTCAAGGGGGGGGGGGGGAGTGAGCTTTTCCAATACAAAGTTAAGGTCCCAGGCTGGAGTGGGAGCTCTCCTGGGGGTATTAAATTCTTGGCCCCTCTAAGGAATTGTTTTAGCAAGGGGTGAAAGAAGAGGGGTGGCTCAGTATTACAATGTGCTGAAATGGCAGAGGCATAAATCTTAATTGACGAGAAGGACAGGCCCTTGTGGAGCTTTTCTGTTAAGTACTCTAGAATATGAGGTAAGCTGGGCACCGTTGTGGCCATCCCCTGAGCCTGGCTCCAGGAACAGTATCTTTTCCACTTTTTAGCACAGGATTTTCTGGTACTAGGCCTCCTTGCTTCGAGAATGACATCCCGCACCTGCTTACTGACGGATGCTAGAGGAGAGCTCATGGAATTAACCAGGCTGCAAGGTTCAGGGTTTGAAGCTAAGGGTGAAGAATCTGGCCCGCCTGGTGGGACAGCATGGAAGGGGTCTGAGGCAGGTGCCATGGTTGCAGCAGTGTCAGACTGCACAAGAGGGGGTACCAGTGCTGGCATGGCCAGTCTGGCGCAATCAGTATTGTTCTTGGCTTGTCCTGTTTGATCTTTAGTAGAACCTTCGAGAGGAGAGGCAGAGGGGGAAAGGCATAAACCAAGAAGCTCTCCCACGTAAAGGGCAGGTCATCGGCTTTCCAAGCTTGACTGTGAGGAGTTCTGGTGCAAAAGTTGTTCAATTGGTAGTTCTGAGGGGAGGCAAAGAGGTCTACCTCTGGGGTTCCCCATTTGTTCCTCAAGAGGTTGAATATTTTGGGTTCTAGTTTCCATTCATGTGGGTCCATGAGATTTCTGCTTAAGTAGTCTGCCAGTGAATTTAGTTTGCCTGGCAGGAACTGAGCTTGTAGGTGCACTTGGTAGCTCAAGGCTGTGCTCCACTGAGCCATGACTAGTCTGCAGAGAGGGTAGGAGTGGGTTCTCCCCTGCTTATGTACCACATAACTGTGGTATTGTCTGTCTTTACCAATAGTTGTCCTGGAAGAATAAGGTCTTTGAAGGCTGTCAGAGCATTTTGTACAGCTAACATTTCTTTTTGATTGATATGCAAGTACATCTGTCTCGGGTTCCATTTGCCCTGAATGCACTGCCCTGCCATGTGAGCCCCCATGCATAGTCTGATGAGTCTGTTGTTAGGGTTTGGGCAGCAGGGGGTAGATTGAAAGGGAGTCCCTTGTTGTGGTAGCAGGCCTCTGCCCACCAAAGGAACTCTGTCCTTAGACAAGGAATGATAGCCTAGTACCTACCTATGAACCTATCTGTCCGAGGGCATTTATAAGCCTAGCCAGAGTGTCGGCTTTCGCTGCCCTATTGATTAATTAATTGATCCTCTGTCAAGCAGAGCCAAATAAGTGATCCCAGGGGTGTATTTTCTGTTACCCATCCACTCGTCAAGGTTTCTCTTGAAGAGTGCTAGTGCGGGGCTCTGCCTGATGTAGTTTGGAATTTTGTTCTAAAGCATGGGGAATCTCTGTGACAGGAATCTACCCTCCAGCATGTTCTATTTATTGTTGTGGCGAGGTTTAGCTCATTAGAGCGTGTGGCTCACAGTGACTTGGATTTCTTTAGGTGGAGCATGTTCATCAATTCTGAGTTGGACATGGCTTTGCAAATCAGGCAGAGATCACCTCTGAGTAAGCGATATGCCACTGAGTACAACCGGAGTTTTTTCAGACGGGCTGCATAGGACATATGTCTGAGGCCAGTAATCCTCTTGGTGAGGTACTTTTGTGATCTTTTTAGCTGTTGGAAGTGTCTTGTGAGGTACATCCCAAATGGGGCATTGCACTCTATGATGGATCTAATGACTGATGAGTAGAGGGGCACTATAACCTCTATTTCTAGATACGAACCCTTCAGTAATTAGATGGGCCACATAGAAGGATTTCCTAACTACTTTGGCAATATGATTGTCAAAGGAGAGATTACTACCTACCTGGGTCCCCAGATCTCTTATTACCTCTTCTGTATTAAGGGGGCTGCTACCTATGTGGTAATTCGTGGGGTTTTTGTTTTTCCCAAATGGGATGACTATGCATTTTTTGGCATTTAGCTTGAGGTCATGAGTTTGACACCAGGTGTCCGTCTCAGTAAAGCCCTCTTGCAGGATGTCCGTGTCAGCCGGAGAGTCAATTATGGCTCCCAGTTTGCAGTCATCGGCAAACTTGGCTAGCCATAGTCCTCCTGTGTTTGCCTGTACATCTGAGAAGTATATGCCGAACAATAGGGGTCCCAGGACCGAGCCGTGCAGGAACCACTTATGACTGGTTTAGAGTCGGACCTGGAGCCCGCTATTCTTACCATGTGAGCTCTGTCTATAAGCCAGTTGGCAACCCATCTCGTGACATAGGGGTTTATGTTCAGGCTGGTGAGTTTTTCTGTAATAACCAAGTGGGGAATGGTGTCAAAAACCTTGGCGAGGTCAAGGTACACTGTGTGAACCACCTTTCCCTCGTCTATGGCCATGGTGAACTGGGTCGGGGTCAAGTGTTTGAAAGTTCCCAATGTCTTTGTTAATGAGTTCCACGATGATGCGCTCCATTGTCTTGCAGACCAGGCTAGTCAGGATTATGGGGCGATAGTTACCAGGGTCAGTTGTGGCCCCTCCTTTATGGAGAGGAATAACCGTTGCTGTGTGCCATTCTATGGGCAAGTAGCCTGTGGAGAGGCTGAGGTTGAACAGCGTGTTTAGGTGGGGGGTTAGTTCGTTCTGTAGTTTGTGCATGACGCAGCCTGGGACACCATCTGGTCCCATTGACGCTGTGTTTTTGGCTTTTGAAAGAGCTGTTTTCACCTTTGTGCCTGTTATTTTTGGGACACTACACTTTTCCGGTACTGTTGTGAACTCTTTTAGAGGTGAGAGGGGGTGAAGTTTGCACTGAATCTATCTGCCAGAATGTTGGCAATATCAGTAGGTTCAGTATATTTTGTGCTATTTTGCACTAGTTCAGTGCATATCTGTGAGCTGACACTTAGATTCTTAACACAGCTAAAGAAGGCTTTGTTAGATTCTTAACATAGCTAAAGAAGGCTTTGCGGTTATCTTTTGAATGCTTGGCTATTTTTCTTTCAAAGTTAGCCTTGGATGATTTCATGAGGGACCTTAGTTTCTTACTGATACTGATCAGGGATGTCTTTCCTTCTTAGGGTTTGCTTTTTTTCTGAACTAGTTTCCTCCTTCTATTGTATAGCCTGTTTATGGCAGGGGTCCACCAAACTGGTTTCCTTCTTTTAGAGGAGTGAGTCTTGGTTTTGCTAGGGATGACATGATCCATGCATCCTTGCAGGTGCTCATACAGTGCATTTGTAAAGGTTTCTGCATCTTGGGCAGCGTTATCCTTAAGAGTGGGGGCTGTGAAACTTACCACCTCTGTCTTAAGTAAGGTGAAGTTTGCTTTAGAAAAGTTTTTTTTTACTGTGGTTTCCTTAGTTGAGGGTGGTGGTGGGGTGTGGACATCCAGAGGGATTAGTTTGTGGTCTGATCTAATCAGTGACGGGTTGACCTCCGGTGTGGAACACCTGTTGCCCATGTTGGTGATGACCAGGTCCAATATGTTTTCACCTCTGGTAGGGGTGTTTACCAGCTGATCCAGGGCATTTGAGTTGATGAATTCCAGGAAGCTCTGGGCCTGGGGGTTTGTACTCAAGTAGTTTTCCCAGTGAATGGTAGGGTAATTGAAATTGTCCAATATCAGGGTGTTTGGTAGGACCTTCATGTTTTCCAATGTCTCCAGAAAAGTGGAGTGGTGGTCCTGGGTCATGGAGGGTGATCTGTAGCAGGCCACAATTTGCATTGCAGATTCGCACAATGTTAGTTGCACATGGATGATCTCAGATGACCCTTTTGTGTTTTGGTCCGTGTTCTGTGGCCAAAACATGTGGTATGAGTTGTAGCCCGGTAGGTGCTGGGGTGCTCTCTGGAGCCTTGAACCAGGTTTTAGTTACTGCACAGATGTCGACGTTCTCCATAAGGAGGAGTGCTTCGAGCGCATGCATTTTGAGATTTAAACCCCTGGCGTTGAGTAGCATAACCCTCAGTTTTTTGTTAATTGTGCTGTTTATGGAGGTGGGTTTGACTTTTGAGCCTTGTCTAAAACAGGAATCATTGTTTCCAGGTCCTGAGAATGTTGACACCATAGACTTTTTAGATACCATTGGAGTTTCCTCATATGCAGTCTTGCATATGAAATTAGCAGAATGCAAGAGGCCATGAACCCCAGAGCTTGCAGTATTTTCCTTGCAGATAACTGGGTTTTTGTGGCCAATACTTTGAAGTAGGTTGTCAAATAAACATGTTTCTCCGGAGTGAGGAATGCCATCTGGGAAGTTGTGTTCAAGCTTGCTCCCAGGAATACAATCTGTTGGAAGGGTACTAGGTGAGATTACTTTTCGTTGATGTTGTACCCCAGTGAGATTAGAAGTTTCTTTACAAATGCCAGGTGTTGTAATAGCAAGTCTTGGCTTTCTGCCTGAATCAGACAATCGTCCAGGTATGGGTAAATTTGAATATTTCTCTGCCTGCAAAATGCAATGGCTGGAGCTAGACACTTTGTGAACACCCTGGGTGCATTAGATAAGCCAAAGGGAAGTGCAGAGAACTGAAAGTGCATGCAGCCCACCTTGAAACGTAGGTATTTTCTTATTGGGATGTGCCGGTAAGCTTCCTTTAAGTCTAGGGTTGTCAGCCAGGCATCCCTGGCTAGCATAGGAAGAAGCTGTTGAAGAGTTAGCATTTTGAATTTTGGAACCACCAGAAAAGTGTTGAGAATAGAGAGGTCCAGGATAGGACACCATGAGTTTTCTTTTCTGGGTACCAGAAAAAGTCTTGAATAAAAACCTTGTCCCCTTAGTTCTACTGGGACAGGTTGAATAGCCCTGATACTGAGAAGAGAGAGAACCTGCTGTTGGGCCTCCACCCACTGATTTGGGGGGAGGTCTGGTCAACCATTTGGGCATGGTAGTGTGTGGAAGTGGGATCTGTCGCCTCGGGAAACTATGTTCAAAACCCATTTGTCCTGGGTAATGAGTTCCCAGTTTTTTGCATGCAGGGCGAGCTTTTCTCCTAAGGGAGCAAGTAGTTGAGCAGGGCTTGGAAGGGTTAAGGTTAAGTCATTGTGCCATTTTTCCTTAGGGGGGTGGCTTACTACTCCCTGCTTTGGAAGTGGGAGGCCCCCACTGCTTAGATCTGTGTGTAGCCTGAGACTGAAGTCTTGGTGCTCTGCTGTTTCTGGGTTTGGACTGAGAAGGCCTGGAAAGGACTAGTTCTTTGAAGGCCAATGCCTACTGAATCTGGGAGGCTGTACTTGTAGAAAATCTTTAACAGTTTGCATATATTTAGCTTTTCCTCCATCCTTTTGAGGACTTCCTCTGCTTTGCTGCCAAAAAGGTGGTCTTGGTTTAAGGGTGCATCCAGTAATTTAGCTTTAACATGATCTGGCAAGTTTTGTTCCTTAAGCCAAGCATGCCTTCTAAGTACAGACCCAGTGAGAGCAGCCCTGCAAGATGCTTCTAAAGCATCAAAATCACATTGTAAAGTATGTTTACCAACTTGTTCTGCAGAATGCATTAAATCTTGCAAGTCTTTGTGTTCAGCACAATCAGGAATCATCATAATTTTCTGTTTAAGTAGTCCCATAATATGCTGCTGATACTTTAACATATGAAACTGGCAATTTAAAGCCCTAATGGCCAAAGTAGCAGAGGTGTATGCCTTCTTACCCCATATGTATAAGGCTCTAGAATCTCTATTAGAAGGGGTAGGATTTTTGGCAGCAGTAGCCTTAATGCTTTTGGTCCTTGGGAAATGGTCTCTGGATCCAGAGTAGGATTCTTGAAGAGGAATCTAAGAGCGTCAGGTACTCTATAGTACAAGTCAGGTTTTCTGGGAGCTGGAGGTAAAGTGTCTGGGGTAAGGCTAGATTCCAAGAAAACATCAAGAAAACATCATCTACAACAGCCAGAACAGGAGGGATAGCTAGAGGCCTGTGTTGAGGCAGGAGTAAGAATTCCCTAAGTCTCTTTTTGGACCCAGAATAGTCCTGGCTGTCCTAGCGGAAATGAGCCGCAAGGGTATGCAAGGTTTCACCAAAAGAAAAATCTTCTGGAGGGGAAGCAGAGGGAATGGAATACTCTGCATCAGAATCCTCATAAGTAGATAAGGACAAATCCTGGTAATCAGAAGGAGCAGAGATATCAGATTCTTGATCAGAAGAATCAGAAAGAAAATCTGTTCTAGTCTCTTAGAAGGGGGAAGCTGGCTTCCCCTAATTAAGGTAATAAGGTCTTCAGCCATTCTGAGCATTTGTTTTTGAGGCATATGGGCCTGAGTCAGCAGTTTGGTCATCAGTTTTCTAGGTGTAGTGCGAGTTTTAGGCCTGAGGAATTCAGTACTTCTAGATGGAAACAATGCTGTCAATTTAATATGAAAGCCTGTAGGCGTGAATACAGCATCAGAAGCCAGTGCCTGCACAGCGGCTCCAGACCTATGCAAGGTAGAGACATCCACAGGTTCCATAGTCAAAGAAGCATCTCGCGGCATACTGGATTCCAAACGGGTCTCAGTAGAGACCTGCGAATCTGTAGTAGCGAGTATCAGGGGCTGCGAAAGCGCCTCACTGAGTACTGGCAGACTGGCGACTAGCTTAACAGAAGCGTCGTTGGCAGTTTTGGACCTATGCAGTCTGTCTCTGTCTTTATCCTTACGTTTTATCGGAAGATCTGTGGTCGGATGGCTTAACGAAGCTATTTCGGAGTACGAAGATCAAGAACGAAAGTATTTAGCTACAAAAATAGCCCGACAATGAATAGTTCAGGTGTTGAACAAGGCACAAAACCGACAGCGAGGGACGTTGTGGTCTGGGCCTAAACAGGTGACGCAGTAAGAATGAAAATCTCTATGAGGTATTTACTTTCCACAGGCAAGACAATTGTTCATTTTTTCTGACATCGGTTAGAGCAAGAAAAAAGGATGCCCAACAGGGTTACTTATCTTTTTTGAAGACTTCGGGTCTGAAACTCGAAAATGAAAATTTCCGGAGTCGGCCGACTGGCACTTGCAAACTGCTTCTGCTTCGGGCACCGCACGGCAAGAAAAACTGATGTAATGACGTCAGCTACATGTTTTATACCCTACAACGACCTGACGTCATGGAAGAAGCGACAGCATCCGATGCAGAAATCCTAAGACTGTGGTATTCAGGCCGGCTGAGGGCTACCTGCAGGCAGATAACCCAAATGTGATGACTGCAACAGTGAAACACGAAGAACATCATGTCTAGAAGGAATAACAACAGGATTTACTTGATTCCTGAAAAAAAGGAGAGAGAGAGTATGATTCCTTAATACCTGGCTGCCTAAAATTTTGAACCTGCCTGAAGCTTTTTTCCTTTGGCATCGGAAGGGAACACAGATCACTTTCTGACTCATCGTTACAAAAAAAAAAAAAGCACCCTTTTCAAGATTAGTGATCGTAAGATTTTTCTCAAGTCAAGATGAGGATTTAGTCTTAAAAGCTGCATGGACTAATTATCCAGATAAAATTAAAGGAAATACTATAAGATTTGACAATGATTATTCTACATTTGTGATGTCCAAGAGAAAAGCATGTGTGCCACTTGTTACAAGCTTAAAGAAAAATAGTACTAAAGCACAAATCTTGTTTCCAGCAAAAATAAGGATTCACCTTACAGAAGGAAAAAAAATACCTTGGAAGAGGAAATGGACTTTTTACAGAAAAGCAAAATACTAGAAAAAGAAACCCAAAAGAAATTGACTGAACTCTATTAACTTCTTTAGAGAGAAATGCAACAAGAGATGAGTGGTTAAAAAAGACAAAAACAGTAAAAAACTGAAGGGCAAATGAAAATCAATGGATTTCATTGTAATGAATTCTTGTTAATTTAAATAAGTGCTTGAATACTTATGAACAGGTGCTGCATATTACTTTTTACAATGTAAATCATTTATTTTCCTACTTCACATGGTTACTAATTCCCCTTTTAAAATGTTAGAGCTTGATTCTTTTAGCTATATATTAGATTAAAGCCACTTATATTCACTTAGGAGTTTAAAATGTTAAGCTATTCATCTCATTAAAAGTTAATCATTACTATGATGAAAAAAGAAGTTATGTACTTACCATAACGTTCCATGTGAGTTGTACATCTCGCCTTTTTGTTCTTACAAACGGGTTCGGAGCCGATCCCTCGACTCCGAGTCGGCTGCTTTCCAAGCTCAGACTCTCAGAGAAGCTCGAGACCTAGTGGATATCCCATGATTCCCTGTTGTAACCCCTCAGATCTAGCAAGCTGCAATGCAGGAAACCAAGGAAAGGTACCAACCCCTGAATCGTGAATTCCAGAAGAAAACAGGAATAGAGGAAGGAGGCAACCTGCCCAAGGATAGGCTGATCTAAAAATGACCAAAACTAACCTCCCTGCTAAGGCAACCATCACTCTACACGGAGGGGGATGGAGGGAGGGAATGTAACAACAAAAAGGTGAGATGTACAACTCACATGGAACGTTATGGTAAGTACATAACTTCTTTATGTTAAGTTGTACTATCTCGCCGTTTTGTTCTTACAAACGGGTAGCGTCCCAAGCACCCTAATCCTGGCTGGCTCACGGGAGAACATTCCTGAGCACAGTGGAACCAAAGGAGGCCCTGTCCCTGGAAGCCCTGAGTGATGAACGTTTGAGGCTTAGACCATGTGGCAGCTGCACAGATAACATCTAAAAGCAAACGGGCAGCATACGCCAGGGATGTAGACACCGCCCGGGTAGAATGGGCTTTAACGTCAGAGGACAATGACTGATTGGTAGACGCGTAAACAAATTTGATACAGTTAGCCAGCCATCTGGATAAAGTGGTTTTTGAAACTGCATGTCCCTTCCTATTATCAGCGAATGAAACAAACAGCTGTTCAGTCTGTCTGAAAGCCTTAGTACGGTCAAGGTAGAACCTTAGCTGCCGGTGCACGTCAAGCTTATGCAACATATATTCTAGTTTGTTGGTGTGATGTCTGAAGAAGGTAGGAAGATCGATGGATTGATTTAGGTTGCTCTCTGAGCACACTTTGGGAAGGAAAGTGGGGTTAGTCCTAAGAGAAACTCTGTCTGGGTGAAAAATTAAATATGGCGGTCTGGAGGACAATGCCTGCAGTTCAGACACTCTACGTGCGGAAGTAATGGCTACCAAGAAAATAGTCTTCCACGAAAGGAATTTCAGATGGCATGAAGAGGCTGGTTCGAACGGGAAAGCATCAATTGTGATATGAGATTTAAATTCCAGGGAGAAATAGGGTGTCTAACTGGTGGTCTGAGGTGATGGGTTCCTTTTAGAAATGCTTTACAAAGCCTATGCACCATAATGTTAGATCCATCACATCTTACATGAAAGTTTGGAATAGCAGCCAATTGTACTCTTATGGTGGCAGCTGCTGAGCCCTTATTGAACAATGAGGATAAAAACTCCAGAATGATATGAAATGGCGCCACAAATGGATCAATGGTGTAGCGAGCAACCCAATGTACGAATCGTTTCCATTTACTATTGTATCGTTTCCTGGTAGACAGTTTGTGAGAAGAAACTATGATATGCTGGACGGCAGGGGACAAATCAGTAGACCTGGCTAAAGTGGCTAAAGTGGGAACTGGAGCAGCCAAGCTGTCAGATTTAGGGAGAGAAGAGAAGGATGAAGAACTCCCGACGAATGGGTCAGCAGGTCCGGCACTGGGTCCAGGATCCACGGTTCTTCCAGTTGATATTTCCGCAGAAAGGGGAACTAAATTTGCCGAGGCCAAGTCGGGGCTATCAATATAACTGCCCTTCCTAGACTTTTGGCTTTCTGAATAAATCTGGAAATTAAGGGGATCAGTGGAAAGGCATATAGGAGACCCGGGGGCCAATCGTGCACGAGTGCGTCCCTTGGTTTGTTCCCTGGTGGGGGATAAAGGGCAAAGTAGCTGCTGCATTTGGCATTCATTGGGGATGCAAACAGGTCACAGCAAAGCCGGCCCCATCGGAGGAAGATCTGTTCCGCCACACTCTGTTTTAGAGACCACTCGTGAGGCACCAGCATAGCCTTGCTTAAACTGTCGGCTATCACGTTGGAAGATCCCGGGATATGCGCTGCTGTCAGAAAGCGTCCGGTGGATACAGCCCACTGCCATATTCTCAGGGACTCGCGGCATAGGGGATAGGACTTGGTTCCCCCTTGTTTGTTGATGTACCAGACTACCGACATGTTGTCCGTCTGGATGGCAATCGTACCTAGAGGTAGAGAGTTGTGAAAGTGCTGCAACGCTAGGAACACTGCTCTCAGCTCCAGGACGTTGATATGCAAATGTCTCCATAACCGACCAAGTGCCTTGGATAGTCTTTCCTGAACCCCTATCAGGGGAAGCATCGTGGTCACTGTGGCTACGGGTTGGGGAAGAACAAAGGGACGACCGATTGTCACTTGGTCGCTGATTAACCACCAAGTGAGATGTTTCTTGCAAAGAGTTGTCAATCGAATCTCGTATGATAAGGGTAGACTCTGGTAGGACCATTGAGCGAAAAGTAGCCATTGTAATATCCGCATGTGCATTCAGCCTAAGGCAACTGCTATCAAGGCCGCCGCCATTGTGCCCAAAAGTTGTAGTATCTGTGACGCCTGTGCTTTGTCGAAAACTAGGAGGCTGGATAACTGATCCCTCAGTGAGACAATTCTGGATTGAGGCAACTTGATTTTTTTGTTGACGGTGTCCATTTCTGCTCCTAAGAAGGTAATATGATGCGAGGGCAATAATGCAGATTTCTCGAAATTTAGAGTGATACCTAAACGAGAACAAAGATGTATTAAGTAGTTTCATGTCCGCAGAAGTTGATACTTGGTGGTGGCGGTAAGGAGCCAGTCATCCAGATACGGAAACACTCGGAATCCTAGTAGTCTCAGATGAGCTGTAACCACCGCCATGCATTTGGTGAACACCGTGGGGCTGTGGTGAGACCAAGGGACTCTTTTAAGCTGGCCCCCCGAAACAGATGCCTAGCCGTCCTTTTGAATTTTAAGACCTTGAGTTTAACAATCCCCCTTTGCGGGAGGTTGATTCCGGGGAATTGGGAATTTTCCCTTTTTTCAAAATTAGCCCGTGAGGCTGAATGGGGATCCCCGTTTCTTTATAAAAGAATTGGTAATTTGTCCCCAACCCCCAAAACCGGGGCCCCCCTTTGGGAAGGGGAAAAAATTTTTCCCCTTGGGGAAAAGTTTTTTTTAAATTTAAAATTTTGGCAAATTGGACTGCTAACATCTCCTTCAAGTTGATATGTAGATGTTGTAGTCTGGCAGGCCACGTGTCTTGTATCCACTTTCCATTTAGATGAGCTCCCCAAGCTTTGTCTGAGGCATCTGTCGTTAGAATCTGACTCGCCTCTGGCCGGGTCACAGAGAGTCCCTTGTTTAGGTGACATTCCTGAGCCCACCACAAAAATTCCTTTTGAATGCAAGGTATTATCTGAATGACAGTGTCCATATCTTGGCAGTGCTAAGGTCCATACATTTTTGAGATACCATTGTAGCTTCCTCATATGCAGTTTGGCATTGGGAAGCACCAGAATACAAGATGCCATGAACCCTAAGGCTTGAAGGACTGTCCTTGCAGTCAGCCTGGACTGATGAGACAATTGATGGAAGTAAAGGGAAAGATTCTTTTGTTTGTCCGGGGTCAAAAGGCCATCTGGGATGCTGTATTCAGTCTCCCACCCAGAAAGCACATGTCCTGAGAGGGTACTAGACTGGACTTTATTTCGTTCACAGAATACCCCAGGCATCTTAGCACTGCTATCACATATTGCAAATGATGAAGAAGTTCGTCCCTTCCTTGGGCCAGAATCAGGCAATCGTCCAAATAAGGATAGATCTGTATTCCTTTTAGCCTGAAGAAAGCTATCACTGGAGCCAGAACCTTCGTGAACACTCTGGGCAGTAGATAAGCCAAAGGGCAATGCAGAGAACTGATAATGAGAAGTCCCAGCTCAAAACGCAGATACTTCCTGCAACTTAGCCTGATAGGAACATGAAGGTAAGCCTCCTTGAGATCCAGAGTCACCATCCAGTGATCTTTGCCCAGCAGAGGTAAAAGCTGTTGTAACGACAACATTTTGAACTTGGGAATGTCCAGATAAGTGTTGAGGATAGATAAATCCAAAATTGGTCTCCACGTGTTCCCCTTCTTTGGTACTAGGAACAGGCGAGAATAAAATCCTAGGCCCACTTCTGGCAGAGGGACTGGCTGTATGGCTCCTATTTGAAGCAGAGAAATTTGTTTGTGAGCCTCTATTCTTTGCTGAGGAGGAACGTCTGGCATGCCTTTGAAAGGAGGTAAGGTATGGAAATAAAACTTGTAGCCTTGGTGTATAATATCCAATACCCATCTGTCCTGGGTAATTAAACTCCAATTTTTCTTTGAAGAGTGCCAACCTTCCTCCCAAAGGTGCTGCCAGACAAGAAGGCTCTGGCAGCTGAAAAGGTAGGTCATTGGGCCTGTTTACGAAAGGACTGGCCCCTGCCCTCACCTCAAGACTGTGCAGGTGAACTCCCTGTTCTAGGTCTGAAAGAGCCCTGAGCTCTGCCCCTACCACGTCTAGATCTTCCCCTAGACTGTGAATCATAAGAAGGGTACGTCCACCCCTTAGCAGGCCAATTCCTGCTAAACTGGAGGCTGAACCTGCAAAAATCTTTAACAGCCTGCAAAGACTTAGCCTTGTCTTCCATTTTCTTTAAGACTGCTTCCACAGGTGACCCAAACAACACATCAGACTGTAAAGGAGCATCTAAAATCCTTGTCTTAACATGGTCAGATAAATTCTGATCCCTCAGCCAGGCGTGCCTGCGAAGAACTGACCCAGTGGCAGCCACCCTAGACGAGGCCTGTACAGCATCAAAACCACATTGTAAAGAATGCTTACCCACCTGTTCAGAAACATGTACCAAATCTTGCAATTCTTTACACTCAATGCCTTCCTACCAGAGCATCTACCTTAGACTTCAATTGAGACAGAAGATAGTTTTGATATTTCAACATGTGAAACTGGCAATTCAAAGCCCTCATAGCTAAGGTGGAAGAAGTATAGACTTTCTTTCCCCATCTATCCAAAGCTCTGGCCTCTTTATCTGGAGGAACTGGATTTTACAACAGAGGCCTTGGCGCCTTAGGTCCCTGACTAACAGTTTCTGGGTCCGCCCTAGGACTCTTATAGAGATATTTATGAGCTTCAGGCACCCTGTAATACCTGTCCGGTTTAACAGGAGCAGGAGGCAAAGAATCAGGATTAAGTGAAGCCTCTGCAAACACATCTTCCACAACATCCAGAACAGGTGGTATAGCCAAAGGCCTATGCTGGGGTAAAACGAAAAATTCCCTAAGCCTTTTCCTGGAATCAGAGAAGTCCTGACCTTCCCACTTAAAATGTTCCCTCATGGAATGAAGAGTCTCTGAAAAAGAAAAATCCTCTGGAGGAGAAGCAGAAGGAGTAGAATCATCCATATCAGAATCAGAATAGGAGAATACTCCTGCAAGTCTTCAACAAGACTCTGAAACATCCGAAGCCTGCTCAAAGCTCCCAACTCTGGTTCCACCCTAGGCCTCTTATCAGGAGGGCAAAGAACCTCTAATCAAAGTAATTAAATCTTCTGCCATTTTAAGCATGTGCTTCTTGGGCACAGATCCTGATGAACTAGGAGTGACACCAACAGAAGCTAAACCTGGCCTGCCTCTGGGAGAAGCCTTAGAAACAGAAGTAGAGGGCCTAACCACCCTAGGAAGGGAGGGGAGTACAGTAACCTGGGAAGCCCCTTCAGCCTGACCTGCCTCCTGAGAGGCCACATCCTGCAATATCAACGTCTCCCCCTGGGACTCCAGAGAAGCCTCCGGCGGAACCACCGGTTCCACTGATGCCTCTAAAGAACCGGCGTCCGGTACGGACGACTCTTCTTGCCTGGGTTTAGCTGCTTTGTCTTTGCGCTTCTTCGAAGAAGCGGGCGCCGGAGCATCCGGCGGCATATTATAATTGCACCGCTCAAGACCAGCCTGGCACAATCTAACCTTCGCTTAATAGTGCGCTTATTGAACCTAGCACAAAAGCGACACCCAACAACGTCGTGCTCAGGCCCCAAACAAGGAATACACAAAGTATGATAATCTCTATGCGGTATCTGTTTCCCACAAGAAATACAGTTATTCACTTTTTCTGACATCCGGTAAACCACTGAGGCAAGAAAAAAACTAAAATATTCCCAACGGGTACTTTAGCCAACTTTGACTCGGTCTGAAACTCCGAATTCGAACAATTTCAGAACGCCGAACGGCACTTGCAACGCTGCTTCTGCATCGGACCATGCGGCAAAAAAGACTGAGGATATGACGTCGGTCATGCGCATTTGTACCCTGACGTTCTGATGTCAGTCTTAAGCGCCTTGACCGACGTCAGCCTAATACTTTGATATTCGGGCCGACAGAGGACAGCGGACTACCCAAGTGTAAGGACTGCAGCAATGTGAGATGAAGAACATAAGAAGTTATGTACTTACCATAACGTTCCATGTGAGTTGTACATCTCGCCTTTTTGTTCTTACAAACGGGTTCGGAGCCGATCCCTCGACTCCGAGTCGGCTGCTTTCCAAGCTCAGACTCTCAGAGAAGCTTGAGACCTAGTGGATATCCCATGATTCCCTGTTGTAACCCCTCAGATCTAGCAAGCTGCAATGCAGGAAACCAAGGAAAGGTACCAACCCCTGAATCGTGAATTCCAGAAGAAAACAGGAATAGAGGAAGGAGGCAACCTGCCCAAGGACAGGCTGATCTAAAAATGACCAAAACTGACCTCCCTGCTAAGGCAACCATCACTCTCCACGGAGGGGGATGGAGGGAGGGAATGTAACAACAAAAAGGTGAGATGTACAACTCACATGGAACGTTATGGTAAGTACATAACTTCTTTATGTTAAGTTGTACTATCTCGCCGTTTTGCTCTTACAAACGGGTAGCGTCCCAAGCACCCTAATCCTGGCTGGCTCACGGGAGAACATTCCTGAGCACAGTGGAACCAAAGGAGGCCCTGTCCCTGGAAACCCTGTCCACTTTATAGTGAGTGATGAACGTGTGAGGCTTAGACCATGTGGCAGCTGCACAGATAACATCTAAAGGCAAACGGGCAGCATACGCCAGGGATGTAGACACCGCCCGGGTAGAATGGGCTTTAACGTCAGAGGACAATGACTGATTGGTAGACGCGTAAACAAATTTGATACAGTTAGCCAGCCATCTGGATAAAGTGGTTTTTGAAACTGCATGTCCCTTCCTATTATCAGCGAATGAAACAAACAGCTGTTCAGTCTGTCTGAAAGCCTTAGTACGGTCAAGGTAGAACCTTAGCTGCCGGTGCACGTCAAGCTTATGCAACATATATTCTAGTTTGTTGGTGTGATGTCTGAAGAAGGTAGGAAGATCGATGGATTGATTTAGGTTGCTCTCTGAGCACACTTTGGGAAGGAAAGTGGGGTTAGTCCTAAGAGAAACTCTGTCTGGGTGAAAAATTAAATATGGCGGTCTGGAGGACAATGCCTGCAGTTCAGACACTCTACATGCGGAAGTAATGGCTACCAAGAAAATAGTCTTCCACGAAAGGAATTTCAGATGGCATGAAGAGGCTGGTTCGAACGGGAAAGCATCAATTGTGATATGAGATTTAAATTCCAGGGAGAAATAGGGTGTCTAACTGGTGGTCTGAGGTGATGGGTTCCTTTTAGAAATGCTTTACAAACCCTATGCACCATAATGTTAGATCCATCACATCTTACATGAAAGTTTGGAATAGCAGCCAATTGTACTCTTATGGTGGCAGCTGCTGAGCCCTTATTGAACAATGAGGATAAAAACTCCAGAATGATATGAAGTGGCGCCACAAATGGATCAATGGTGTAGCGAGCAACCCAATGTACAAATCGTTTCCATTTACTATTGTATCGTTTCCTGGTAGACAGTTTGTGAGAAGAAACTATGATATGCTGGACGGCAGGGGACAAATCAGTAGACCTGGCTAAAGTGGGAACTGGAGCAGCCAAGCTGTCAGATTTAGGGAGAGAAGAGAAGGATGAAGAACTCCCGACGAATGGGTCAGCAGGTCCGGCACTGGGTCCAGGATCCACGGTTCTTCCAGTTGATATTTCCGCAGAAAGGGGAACTAAATTTGCCGAGGCCAAGACGGGGCTATCAATATAACTGCCCTTCCTAGACTTTTGGCTTTCTGAATAAATCTGGAAATTAAGGGGATCAGTGGAAAGGCATATAGGAGACCCGGGGGCCAATCGTGCACGAGTGCGTCCCTTGGTTTGTTCCCTGGTGGGGGATAAAGGGCAAAGTAGCTGCTGCATTTGGCATTCATTGGGGATGCAAACAGGTCACAGCAAAGCCGGCCCCATCGGAGGAAGATCTGTTCCGCCACACTCCCACTCGTGAGGCACCAGCATAGCCTTGCTTAAACTGTCGGCTATCACGTTGGAAGATCCCGGGATATGCGCTGCTGTCAGAAAGCGTCCGGTGGATACAGCCCACTGCCATATTCTCAGGGACTCGCAGCATAGGGGATAGGACTTGGTTCCCCCTTGTTTGTTGATGTACCAGACTACCAACATGTTGTCCGTCTGGATGGCAATCGTACCTAGAGGTAGAGAGTTGTGAAAGTGCTGCAACGCTAGGAACACTGCTCTCAGCTCCAGGACGTTGATATGCAAATGTCTCCATAACCGACCAAGTGCCTTGGATAGTCTTTCCCTGAACCCCCCCCCCTATCAGGGAAGCATCGTGGTCACTGTGGCTACGGGTTGGGGAAGAACAAAGGGACGACCGATTGTCACTTGGTCGCTGATTAACCACCAAGTGAGATCTTTCTTGCAAAGAGTTGTCAATCGAATCTCGTATGATAAGGGTAGACTCTGGTAGGACCATTGAGCGAAAAGTAGCCATTGTAATATCCGCATGTGCATTCGGCCTAAGGGAACTGCTATCAAGGCCGCCGCCATTGTGCCCAAAAGTTGTAGTATGTGACGCCTGTGCTTTGTCGAAAACTAGGAGGCTGGATAACTGATCCTTCAGTGAGACAATTCTGGATTGAGGCAACTTGATTTTTTTGTTGACGGTGTCCATTTCTGCTCCTAAGAAGGTAATATGATGCGAGGGCAATAATGCAGATTTCTCGAAATTTAGAGTGATACCTAAACGAGAACAAAGATGTATTAAGTAGTTTCATGTCCGCAGAAGTTGATACTTGGTGGTGGCGGTAAGGAGCCAGTCATCCAGATACGGAAACACTCGGAATCCTAGTAGTCTCAGATGAGCTGTAACCACCGCCATGCATTTGGTGAACACCGTGGGGGCTGTGGTGAGACCAAAGGGCAGGGCTCTGAATTGGTAATGACTGGCTCCCAGCTGAAAACGCAGATGATCTCTGGATGCTCTGTCCATTTTGATATGGTAGTATGCATCCTTGAGATCTATAGAGCACATCCACTCCGCCTTTGACAAAAAAGGGAGGATTGATTGCAGCGTGACCATCTGGAACTTCTCCTTCTTTACAAAGGCGTTGAGCCTGCTGAGGTCTAGAATGGGCCTCCAGTCCCCCGTCTTCTTTGGCACTAAAAAGAACCTTGAGTAAGTTCCGAATCCTCTTTGGTCTGCCGGGACTGGCTGGATGACTCTTTTGTCTAAAGATTTTGAATCTCTATCTCTGCTAGTTTTCTCAGACTAGGTGGAACGTCTGGACTTTTTGCAAATACAGGGGGATTTCTTATAAAGGGAATGTGGTAACCTCTGGTAATGATGCTTTTCACCCAGGAATCTGTTGTGATGTTTAGCCAGGCATTTGGGTATAAAGCTAAGCGACCCTCGACTGTCTCCAGAGTAGAACAGCCGGGCTTCCCTTCAGTAACGCTGATAGGGTTTGCCAGAGAACTGCTCCCTTTCACCCTGGTTTTGCGGACCACCTCTGCCGATTGGACGGCGTCTTCCATTTTCACCTCTTCCTCTGCCTCTGGAGGAGGTATCTGTAGGTGTGTTTTGGAAAGCTTCCTGAGGTTTCCGGAACCACATTTTCCCACTTCGTTGCCCTTTGGGGTACGGTCTGGTTGGAGTGGAAAAACGGACTCAGACGGCAGATAGAGTCTTTCCTTCTTGCTCACACCTCATGAGCGTCTCCTTAACGTTTGGATCGAACAAGGCCGATCCGTCAAAGGGGGTGTTCACAAAAGGCTTCCGCGAAGGAGCACAGGCGCATCCAGGATTGTCTCCTAAGAGCTATCGCTGAACCCGCCGCTCTACTCGAACCCTCGACAGCATACGAAATGAGCCGCATGGATGAGTTGACTATGGAATTTAGGGTATTGAGTTGTGCATTCACCTTGTCAGAGATTGCATCAGCTACATTACCCTGGAGAGTGTCTCCTAGTTCTTTGAGGAAATCTCATTGAAGACGTGTGAAATGAGTTAGGTAGTTCAGCGATCTCATGGAAAATGTCACCAAACTGAAAATGTGTTTTCCATATCTGTCCATAGTCCTGGAATCTTTATTAGGAGGATGGACAGTAGAAGAAGACTCCGACATCTCTTTCTTAGTGGCCGCCACCACCACCACCATAGTATCTACCGGAACTCCTTTTGTCAAGAAGGACTTGTCTGATGGTGCAGTAATGAACTTATTAGGCCTCCGAGGGACTGGTTCCATGGTGTCAGGAGACTCCCACACCCTTCGAGCAACTAGTTCCATTAGTTCATCGAAGGGCGGAGTAACCCAAGAGGTGGATGGTTGAGATCCAAAGGCCTTCAGGAGAACCGACTCGTCCTCAGTAGGGGCAAGGGACTGCCAATCCCCTCTCCGTTTCAGGATTTCTAGAATGTCTGAAAATGAGACATCTTCCGAGGGGGACCGTGGGGACCCTTCTGATTCCTCCAAGTCGGTATCTGATGTAAGAGATTCCTGAGGGGAATCTAAGTGCCTCCTCTTGCACAGTTTCTTCCTAGGCACTTCCTCGGTGGGAGCCTCCGGAGAAGTATCTAGGGAGGAGGGGACACCCCGAGGGGGATTCCTGAGGCCCTGGATCTCGGCGCTTAGAAGGGATCTGAGGAGAAGAGGTAGAACAAGGCCCTTTGGGAAGAGGTGAAGACAGATCCGAGGAAGTAGTGGTCTTAGCAGACAAAACCTTCCTCATGGCATCGAAGGCGCCAGAATCCCGATTCGAAGAATCGACCGGCTCCGAAGAGATCGGTCGATCGCTCCGAACCAAGACCCCACGCTCCAAACCAGAGGACGGGGCCGAGGACATCTGCACCGAAGCACCGAGCAGTAGAGTCGGAACCGAGGTGTCGGTTCGACTCTCACAACCGGAGTCAACGAGTGACTGTCGGTCCCGAGGTTCTTCCGTCGGTACCGAAGAAACCAAGGTTGATGGAGCCGAGGGAAGAGGATTGAACCTCGGCTCCACAGGTTCTACTAGCATCGGTTCCGTCAGCCCCGGCTCCGAAGATTCGATGGGTTTTGGAGGAGGAGGAATGGAGGAAACAAGGGGCAAATTCGGCTCCGAAGTCACTTGACTCGAAGCAGATAACATTTTGGCAAGGGCCGGGTTCTCCAATAACCTTTTCACCACTCGATCCAGATCCACATCAGATAATTTGGAGGAGTGTGAAGAGTGATGGGTCGAAGGAGCTGAAGAATGCACCGACTGGAGGATAGGTGATTGGGGTGCATCGAAAATCAGCTCCACCACCAGAGATCGAAAAGGCGGATCGATATTCGGTCCCGAGGTCTGTGGAACCGATATTCGAATCACGCCAGAGGTACTCGGAGCCGGAGACTTAGGCTCCAAAGATCCTCTAGAAGACTTAGACCCCTTCGACGTCTTAGAAGAGAGGTCAGCTTTTTCAAGAGCGGCCTGAAAATCCGGTTGTAGAAGCCCTCTATCTACCAACTTCCTTCTTCTTTCTAGCAGAACTCTAGCACTGAAGGAGTGGCAGATAGAGCAGACTTCTTGCAAATGTACAGAGCCAAGACAATACACACATGTGGTGTGGTTGTCAGTAATGGACATCTTCTGTCCACAACCACATCTCTTAAAACCTGACTTTTGTTTTTCGGACATAATAAAGTCCATCAAAAACACAACAAATAAGCTTAAGTATTCTACTATAATTATATATATATAAAAGAGAAACACCGACTAAATTATCCTAAGATATTATAAAGCTTAAACTACTAGGAAAAAACACTCCACAGCACACTTGACTATAATATGTATATAATAATATATTGACAGAGCCCTGTCAACTACTAAGGAGAAAAAAAACCTTCAACTACTAAATTACGATAAAAAATCTACTCTACCAAACTAACTAATTTAACACCATCAAAGAAAATAAATTCTTAAACTACAAAAATTCTTAAGTAAGAAAAGTTTTCACTGGCCCGAGCTTCACTCTTGAGAGCTTGCGATCATTGCAGCGGCAAACTAGATCTGGGGAGTTACAGCCGGGAATCATGGGATATCCACTAGGTCTCGAGCTTCTCTGAGAGTCTGAGCTTGGAAAGCGGCCAACTTGGAGCCGAGGGATCGGCTCCGAACCCGTTTGTAAGAACAAAACGGCGAGATAGTACAACTTCACATCTTATGTTAGGTGGCACACTTTCTGATATCTTGGCATAGTTGAGTAATGCTCTATTAAATATAATACAAGATGTAACAAGTTACACTAAACAGGCATGCTAAGTTACATTCTGAGTTCTTAAAAATGGCCCAGTAGTGTGCTACTGATAACACATTTGACATGCAATAAGCATACCCAGGAAAGACATGCTATATTATAAACAAAGTATAACAAATATAGATATTTACATACATAAAATTTACTACTGGAATAATATCAAATAATTAGAGTAACACTCTCACTTTTACAAGTTAAACCTGGATCACACAACTGTCATTCTTTTAATGCAAGTTTATATGCTATGTCTCCTTTAAAAAAGTAGTCTGCTTTACATTAAACATCTCATGCAAATAGTACTCGCTGAATCATTAAATGTTATTTCCTTGAGTGCAATCGCTTTTTGGTGGTTGGGATACTTTGAGGTGTTTTTTTGGTGGTTTGGAGGAGTCTGAGTAATTGATGTGGAGTGTGGAGGTGGCTTGGATACACATGTGGGCATTGTGTGAATTGCAACTGAGGGATTGTTCATTTTCAAGCCCTTATCATGAACACCAGCTTGAAACAACTTAGTGTCATGAGCACGTTTGTGATGCTGCAGGAGTTCTGAAAACTCTAAGAACTATCCAGGTTACTTTTCCTGTCTAAAATCAAATAATCATAATATTTTGAATCATATGCTAAGATGTCAAAGAATACAAGTTAGATTTAACTTATTTTATTTATTTTTATTTAACATTTGTTTACCAGGATAGTCCGGTTGAACAACTGGTGTCCGTTTTCAGCGGAGTCCTGGGGAGAAAAGCTCAAGATGATACAGAAAGTGAAATAATGACAGTGATTAACTACAAAAAAATGAAATGAGATGAAGAGAGAGAAATTTAAAGTAGCATAATCAGAAACATAGTGGATGAAATTAATAGAGAAGTCTTACTCAGTGTAGAAGAACATATTGTAACAAAGTAGTTACAGGCCTTAACAATATAAACACTATGTATTGCAAGTCAAGTTGTAGCAATATATGCAATACTTACAGATGTCGTTAGACAAGTTGGTGAACCCAGAACATAAGGGAGTAAGTGTATGGTGTGCTATAAGGTAAAGTGTAAAAGTTGAAATGATTTCAGCGGGGTGTGTCGCAGTTACAAAGGCGGTTATGATAGAGGTAATCTTTAAGGAGATTTTTGAATGCCAAGGTTTGTTTTTTCATTCTGAGGTCTGGAGGCAGGGTGTTCCATATTTTTCCTACTATGTTGGGGAAGAGAGAATCCCCTGAGCTGTTTTTGCAGGGGGTGGTAGTGATTAGTGCCTTACTGTTGGATCTTGGAGTTCTGTTGGAGGTATAGAAGTTTAAGAGCCCAGAAAGGGCAGGAGTTTTCTCTGGATAGTATATTTGGTGGGAAAGTTTGAGTTGGTAGTAATGTAGTAGGTTGGGGAATTCAAGCCAGTGTAATAACTGTAGGGACTGGCAGTGGTGGATACAAGACTTGGCATTATTTGTGAACCTTGCTATTTTGTTATAGCAGGTGGTAAGTTTGTTTAGGTCGGTTTTATTTATGTCTGTAAGTACTGGGAATGCGTCGAGTAGTGTGGATAGGCAATGAGTTCTTGCAATGTCAATTTGTGCCTCAGAGGTCAGGAACTTCTTGCAGCGATAAAGGGTGCCTATTTTTTTGTGAACTTTGAGATGGTTGTAGAGATGTGTTTATTGAATTTTAGTTGAGGGTCAATTGTAAGTCCTAGAAGTTTGGCCTCTGATACTGGGGAGATTACTGTCTTATTGTTAGAGAGTATAGAGAAGTTGGGGTCACTGGGCTTTGGTTGGTGAAATAACATAAGTTGAGTTTTCTTGGGATTTAATATTAGTTGTATTTTTAAACCTAGTAAATGCCCAGCACTAACAAACATCTTACCACTATACACCCCACACAGAACTCTAAGATCTGCCCACCAAAATTTAATTTCTGTATACAAACCAAATTGTCCCACTGGACAGCTTCTCCTATCCTCTTCCTTAGCCAAAAAATGGAATTCACTACTTCCTTCTCTAAGAATTTCTGCAAACTTTGAACACTTCAAAACCCAGCTCCATTCTTACCTCTCCGATAAATGGAAATGCAATTGCACTCAACCTACCTAATCCTGCTTAATACACAAATACATTCATTACACATAAATTACCTTCCATCTTACCCTTTAGGGGATTAATCTTATTTACTGCCTCCTTACAACTGTTACTTTTATACCATTCTCAGGTGATTTAAATCCTATGTACAACTGTTCTCTAATCTGTAAACATGTAAATATGCATTGTATATTATTCTATGTTGCTATTTTACTTTGCTTAAGTTTTACTACATGACAGTTACTATTTGCTTAACTGGTACTATTTCTACTATGTATTAAGGAGCTTTTCTCCATGGGCCTCCACTGAAAACGGACTCCTTGAGCCCAATGGACCTCCGTGGTCATCAAACTGGAAATACATAAATAACTAATAAATAGTTGTGTCTTATTTAGCCAATTTTTAATTTCTGTAAAGGATTCTTGAGCTTTTTGCTGGAAGAACTGGATATTTGGGGCTGAGCAGACAAGGGTTGTGTCATCTGAGTACTGGACTATGTCTGCTTTTGCTGTAGCTAAGTGTAGTTGATTCGAAAAAATGTTGAAGAGCAGGGGGGCCTAATACAAAACCTTGTGGGACCCCAAGTGTAATGGGGAGTGAGGGGGATAAGGAGTTGAGGCATTTGACAGACTGTTGGCGGTTGCCTAAGTAACTTTGGAACCAGAGTAGGAAGGGGCTATCGATGTTAAGGTCAGATAGATAGGATAGAAGTTTGTTGTGGGAAACGGTATCAAATGCTGTGGATAGATCTAGAAGGTAGCGGAGACTAGGTTGCCTTGGTTCCTGAGTGAGTTTATGGTGTTGGTGAAGTTAATCAGGGTGGTGGTGGTACTGTGGGATGGAGGGAATCCATATTGGGATGTAGAAAGGAGATTGTTAGAGAGAAGGTAGGTGAGGAGTTGGTGGTGGATACATTTTCCTAAGATCTTAGATAGGGGTGAGAGGAATGCAAAGGGACTGTAGCTGGAGAGGTCGGTAGAGGGGCCCCCTTTGTGAAAGGGAATGATGACTGAGGTCTTCCACAAGGATGGGACAGTTTTTTCTTTGATGGATCTGTTTATTAGTAGTGAGATGGGGAAAGCTATGGCTTGGGTTGCAAGATGAAGGTATTCAGCGGGAAGATTATCAGCCGCTAGGGTGGTTGGTTTGAGTTTAGATAAGTATTTTTGAATGATGGTAGTTGGAATTGCATTGAGGGAGAAGACGGTGGTCTTATAAATTGCTTTAGAGTTTTGTGGTGGGTTGAAAGTATCTGTACTGTTTATCAGTTTGAGTATAGAGATGGTAAAGTAATTGTTAAACTTGGTGGCTATTTCTGAGTTTGTGCCATCTATATTGGGGTGGGATGGGGTTGGCTCTTTCCAGGTTGGAGGATGTTGTTCACTGCAGCCTAGAACTTTTGAGGGTTAGAGTTAAGCTAGTTTTGTAGGGAGTAGTTATGCTTGTCACTCCTAATTTGCTTTTTTGCCTTATTACGTAATTCAAGGTACTTTTGCCTAGTTGTAGGTGGCTTATGCTGCTGCCAGACTTCCCAGGCTTTATCCCTTCCCTTAGTAGAGTTTTGGTGTAGATGTCTGTAGCCAGGGTGCAGGTTTATTACGTAACCTGATGGTTTTGATTGGGGCTAGGTGGTTAAGGATGTTTACAAACGTGTTGTTGACGTATTCAACTGCTTTGTCAAGTGGGAGTTATTTGACGGGAGACCAGTTACTGGCCTTAGGGCTTCTAACAACTGAGCTGTGGGGAAGTTTTTTATGGGAGCAGGTTTGTAGTGTGCAGGACTGATTAGGGGATCTTAGTTTTTGTCTTAGGATAAATGTGGGGTTGTGGTCACTGAGAGAGTCAGGCAGTGTCCCACACTGGTGAGCATTATTGGGCTGATTTGTGATGATCCAATCTAAAATGGATTCCCTTTTGGTGGACCTTGCTGATACGGGTTAGGGGAATGCATAAGTTGGGTAAAGTTATACAGGTTAATATGGTTGGTGGGGTTTGGTCTTTGGATAGAGTTCCAGCCAATATTAGTGTCGCCTAAGACTAAGGTTTCCTGGGGGAGGGAGTGGGAGGCCAAGTGTAGGATTGATTCAAGGGTGGTTAGGTTATTACCTGGGGGTATGTATATTCTGAGTATGTTTAGGTCCTGAGTATGTATATTCTGAGTATGTTTAAGTGCTTATGTTTGTTAAGATGGTGTTTAGCGAAAATGGTTTCTGCATTATTGGGATCTTGGGGGTCATATTGTAGTAGTTGCAGTTTTAAGCTGGTTTTGTAAATCAGGGTGAAACCACCACCTCTTTTACTGGGTCTATCAGCCCTCAAGATGTTATATCCAGGTGGGGTTATTTGGTTATCTTTGATATATAGCTTGAGCCATGTCTCTGTAATGAGTGTTAGATCAGGGTTATAAATGGAGATAGCAGAATGGAGTTGCTCAACTTTATTCATGATACTGCGAATATTCAAGTTTAGGATTAGCAGGTCGTCGGGTTTATGTTTTGGAAGGGTTTGGGAGTAAGAGTTATTAGTTGAACTTATGGTAGGGCTTGGGTTGGGGTGAATATCCCTGCCAAGTAATAACTGGGCTACTAAGGAAGTGATTGTATTGAGGTAAAGTGTAGTAAGGATGTGGAATTTAAGACTAGGTTGTTTTTTGGGTGGAGAATCCAGGTAAATGGGTGAAATAAGTAGGGAGGTGCTTTCTTTGTAGGGGAATGGGGTTGGGCATGGGTGATTTGGTTGAAAGGTGGTGGGGTGGGATAGGGTTGGGGATTGTTGATTGTAGTAGATAAGTGGGTGGTGGTAAGATGTGCTGTTGGATGCTATGAGGAACCCTATGGACAGAGAGACTAATAGAAGTGAGAAGCTTGCAGTTGAGAGTGGAGGAATTGGGGCATTATTGGGTAGGAATGCTTCAAGGCAGAGCTTATGGTGTAGTCAGAGAGGTTAGTAATTAGGTGTTGATTTTGTATGCTATGAGAGGTAGGTTAGTGAAACGAGTGCAAAGATGTATGGAGTTAGTTTGGTGAAAGGTAGAATAATAGAGTAGGAGGTATAGGAGGTGGGAGGTGATTCTATTAAGGAGTGGAGTAGAATGTAGTAGTGGGTGGGATTAGTTAGAGAGAGGAGATTGGACGTGGGGGTGGGTTTGGTGTGTCACGTGACTAGGGGTGTGAATAAATGTATGGGTAGTGGGGGCGGGTGGAGAATGGGGGCAGTGTAGGGGAGCGAAGTGAGCCAAAGCCCAGCAAGGGTGAACGGAGCGAGGCTGAACCCAGCAGGACTGTGTGGCAGCAAGAACAATCAGTTTTGTCAGAAGAGATGACCAAGAAATATAATCACTGACCAGCTCAAGGGAGGGGAATTGGGCAGAGTGAAGGTGAATTTGTAGGGGGGTCTACTGTACTGGTTTAACCAAAAAAATGCAGAGTCTATAGTTTAGTTAAGGGCGGTCTGAGAAGGGGGAGAGCAGGCAGAAAAAGAGAGAGGCTTGGTTTGACCCGTTTTCCTGGTATATGCAAATTGGATGCAATACCTAGGTATCTGCTGCCATCTACTGGGGAAATGCAAGTATTACAATACACAGGGGTCCCTAATCAGGGTAGTTAGGCTGGGCAGTTTGGGATGTCTTATTAGTGTGCTCTCCAATCCCTTACAGTTCTACAAACACAAGCAGGTAATAGTTAATATTAGCAAGTGTCTAGTAGGGCTATAGCTAGTGACGGAAAAAAAGCCCCTACAATACCCTAAAAATGCTTAAGGATCCCGTTCTGTTTTGGACCTGCTTCAGGTATTTCAGGCACTCGTATGGGGGCACAGATAATAAGCAAAAGACAGTGAATTGCATTCTAAACCACTGTCATTTATTAAACAATTCTAAATGCTTGCTACTGATAGTATACCTGACATGCTCTAGCACCAAGGAAAGTTATACTACACTATAAACAAAGTATAAAATATAGCTTCATAGATGTATACAAGTTATTATCACAGTAACATTCACACTTTTACAACTTAAACTTGGATAGCACATAGCTGGCATTCTTTTAATGCAGGTTTATATTACACCTCCTTTAAATAAATGACAGTCTGCTTTATATTAAACACATCACATAAACAGTGGCTACTGAATCATTAAATGTTATTTCTTCAAATACAATAGCTTTTTAGTGGTTAACATACTTTGAAATGTTTTTTATTGTTTTTTACTAGTTTGGAAGGGTTTGGGTGATTGATGTGTGGTGTGGAGGTGGCTTGGATTCACTTGTGAATGTTTTTGTGTGAATTGTAGCTGATAAACTGTTCATTTGCAAGTCCTTGTCATGAGAAACAGCTTAATTAGAATCACAAGCAGTTTTTTCTGATGCTGCAAGAGTTCTAAAATTTTAAGAACTGTCCAGGTTACTTTTTCCTGTCCAAAAGTAAATAATCATAACATTTTGAATCATACGCTAACATGCCAATGAATACAAGTTAGATAATAAGCAAACGATAGTGAATTGCATTCTAAACCACTGTCAGTTAGTAAATAGCTCTGAATGCTTGCAGTATACCAAAAGGGTAGTTTACATATTAGCCTACAGGATGACACTTCTGATAAAAAATTAGGATTGTGTTTTTCTGTTATTGTTTCTTTTTCATGATAAAACTTAATACCTCAGAACAATTTATCATGGAACGTTTGAATCTTAAAGGGGAGAGTTTTCAGATATTTGCTCAGATACTATTAGATATGACATTTAAGGAAAAAAATTGGACTGATTCTAACAGTAGTACTAGATTAAACAGTATCAAATATATAAGGGTAAATATAAATGTATTATTATTACAACACTCTACATTAGGATTACAGCTAAAATATAAAGCCTAGGAATATAGTAATAGTACAAGACATAGTATACAAAAAGAAATAGAACGAAATCAGAATAAGTAAATATGTATATAGTTAAACAATATAAATATGTCTACAAGGGTGGGAGGTTGGCATAGTGATTAAGGTGTTCATCTTACAGGCACAACACACCTGATATACTTGTAATAGGTGACTCTATCGTCAGGCACACTGATGTCCCGCTCACCAGGCTGAACAAGGAGAAGGTCACAGTGAGCTGCCTGTCGGGCGCTAGGATCCGCCACATAACACAAGCACTCAGGACATTCCAAGGCAAGTACAAATATGACTCAGTCATTGTCCATGCTGGTGTGAATGACCTGAGATGTACCTCCCTGGACTACATGAAAAGAGACATAGAGGAGCTCTCTGAGCATGTAGCCCAGGCCGGTATGACCCTGACCTTGAGTAGCATCTTACCCTCACCAAGAATGATGCCACAATATGAAGACAAGATGATCAATTTCAACAATTGGCTTAAGTGTTGGTGTCATTCAAAGGGGATCCAATGCCTGTCAGCCTGGGATGACATGCTCGACAAGCCACGATGCTTCGCTAGGGACGGCTTGCACCTGTCACCCCTGGGCTTTGGAATATTGGCAAAGACTCTTGCTACCCCATAGTGCCTTTTTAGGCAAGGCTCAAAAGACAAACCCACCTCCATAGGTATCACAAGGGATAAGAAACTAAGAGTAATGCTACTCAATGCCAGAAGTCTAAACCTCAAGATGCACGCACTCGAAACTCTCCTTAGCATGGAGAACATCGATATCTGTGCAGTAACAGAAACCTGGTTCAAGGCTCGAGAGCACCCTAGCACTACCAGGTTATACCTCATACCATGCTTTTCGGCCCCAAAACATGGACCGAACCACAAAAGGAGGGGAGTATCAATATTCGTCAAAGATACCCACACCTCCAGGTTGGTGGCACAGCACAAACCATCAGAGACTATCCATGTGCAACTAACTGTGGGTAAAACTGCCTTCCAGTTTATAGCCTGCTACAGACCACCCTCCCAAACACAGGAACCCCACTCGGCCTTCCTGAGAATACTGGAAAATATGAAGGTCTCTCCAAACACCATTATATTGGGCGACTTCAATTACCCAAACATAGACTGGGAGCATTACTCTATCTCCAACACCCTAGCCCAAAGGTTCCTAGAATTTATAAACTCAAATGCTATGGAACAATTTGTCACCACTCCCACAAGAGGGAAAAACATACTGTACCTGATCATCACCAACATGGGGACACTATGCTCCAGACCAGAAGTGTATCCCTCACTGGTAAGATCAGACCATAAACTAATCTCACTGGATATTCACATCCTGACCCCACCCCCTGCCCAGAAAACCACAGTGAAAAACTCTACTGTTTGACAGAGGCACAGTATACTAACCTCAAAAAAAGGCATAGCAAAATTAATTTAAAATGGGTGGCGAAAGCCAAACACACTCTGGCTAGGCTTATAAATGCCCTAGGGCAGATAGCCTAGTATGAACCTATGAACAATGTGCAGTGTTTGATTCTCACATGCGGTAATTGTCTGGGCTTGGAATGGCTCACAAGGACAGTTAGCCTGGTACTAATTTAGGAACTTATGATCTTACGTACAACTTTACACACAGTAAATAAAACAGAAAAAATATAAAGTCATCTGACCTAAAATTCATATAGCTTTGCCCTCATGACCAAACCATGCCAACTGTGGGTAAATCCAGCATTACCCACAACCAGCTGTAGGTTATTGCTATCATACAATGGTGTTAGCTTTGTGTTGTGTCATGTCTGTATTGTTATTTTGGGTTCTGTTTGTTTTATTTTGTATTCTTCCACTTTTTCAAAGAGAACATAGTCCCAGACTTTTAGTTCATGTTTATTGCTTATTTTATTCTTCTTTCAGTTGAATTAGATTTTGGTTGATAAAATGCATGGGTTGTTGTGGTTATTTTAAGTGTTTACTGGGGATGTAATGTTTTTTCTTTTTGTTAACTATAAAGTGTGTCTGCATGCTGGTAGTGAAAGGGGGAGTGTGGTTAGTACTGCTGTCTCTGTAGTCATGCCTTTTCTAATAGTTGCACACAAGTTAGATGTACACTGTTATTTAGTACAAGTTTTGGTATTTACGCTTTCCTGCAAATGTACAGCATATGCACAGTGTTTAAGCAGTGAAAGTAGTTTATTATACATTCACTCAATCAATTGAATGGCTCATGTAGTGCTCTTAACTGTTAATTGTCCATATTTTTGCCTCATATTTTTGGTCTTTTCTTAATAAAATTTTATTTTTTCTGTGAAGTCGGTGGGTAATGTAAGCATTTAAAGTCACTAAATATTTGAATTTCAGACTTCATATTGCTTAGGAAATATGTGCTAACACAGATACTGTTATTCTAACAAGTTGGTAAGTTTATAAGAACAATATTTAAAATGTGTCTGTATATTTGGGAGGTTGTCCATCAATTATGTCAGACTTTGTAAAGATTTCTTACTCTTAGAGGTTGAGAGGTGTGGTAGTGCTTTTATTGCTGTTTTGTGGTATTCATGGTTTTACTAAGTTTTAATATGTTGCACATGTAAAACAAAAAAGTTCATCCGCTCAATTATACTTTTAGAGGCTGGACTTTTTCTTGTTGGTATATGTTGGATTTACAACACGCACGCTGGTCTGATTGGTCAATCAGTGTGCTCGTTTTTCAGAACTTACAATGTTCCATTGTATAACAAATATGAAAATACTAAATGACTTCCTCCCTTATAGCAGACTAGGGAAATTATGTGAGGTACAGGGAAAGATGATTGTAGAGATATTCGGTTTGGTCAACTTATAATAAGATTCTGAACACCTGTTTTAACTTTTCTTATTAATAATAACTTTCTGACGGACTTTTTTAAGATGATGCATACTAAAAAATAAGACACATTAATATGAATCATAAGCATAAGCTAAGCTTCGTTAGTCTAATGGAGAGCTTGAGAGGCAGTTTTTTCATCTTTCTCAACAAACTAGAAATATGTTATTCCACAGTAGAATGCTTTAGGGTTATATTGTCAGGTAATTTTTTATTTATTTCAAAACTTTTTTCCATAGCTGAAGATTTCATATTGTTGTATATAAAGTACATCATAAGTTCTGTACATAAATGCAATTTCATCATACCTGTGTTTTTTGCTCTCTTATATAAATGTCTAATAAATGCATATCTATTAATGTTAACAGACTGAATAATCCAGTAAAGCGGGGGAGTCTTTTCAAATACTTGCTGTGAAGAAATTCGACACCGTCATCTGTGCTAGCATGTCTGGCTGAGGTTTTGTACATAATTTCAGATTAAACTGTGTATTCTATGCCAGCATGACTAGCTATAATATTGCAAATAAATTCTTACATGTTGATTTATAATCTGTTTGTACAGAATGTTTTAAAGACTTGTACAGTTTTGCTTTACATTTCTAAATGAACGTAGTTGTCTCAGAATCAGCTGATCTGCAGATGATGTCATAGGAATGTTGACAGTTGCTATATGTTACTGTCAGAGGCTGAAAGACAGGAAGGAACTTTAGTAACCAGCTGTTGGTTGAATTTCAAAATATGAAATGAAAATCAGAACTGGAACAGTTGCGACAGTTAAGCTAGTCTATAAAACAGCCTGCTGAAGAAAGTTGAAATCATTTGTTGTCACTTAACAACCTGCTGCCAGTTGCAGTTGTCCATAGTGGTAATGTGCAGTGGATACACAAAAGGGCTCACCAAGAACTGTAAGCCTGCCTTTGCTCTGTTGTAATAATTTAGTTTAGATCAGGGACAGTGTTCTTTAGGCAGACAGGAAAATTACAACTAATCAATTAGAGTTTTTCTAAATGTTGGATTCTATCCTACAGTATTGATTTCATTTTCCTGGTGATCGAGTTCTGTTTGTATGGGAAATTACTGTTTTACATTTTCAATCACATTGCTCAGTATTAAATATTTTTATTAACTTACATTGTGGCTGGTCAATCACTGTTTTCTTTAGTGATTTGACAGTGCTTGTACCTGCTTTGATAAGTTCCCAGGCCACAAAGCCTGGCTGCTTTAGGTTATTTGTTACTAATTGTTTTAATAACTAATTTTAATAACTGGACACCCCTTTAAAAGGGCACTTAGGTTCTCTGATTGGTGGCACTCTGTTACTGTATTATTTTGGGGAAGGGGCACAGCTGGAAATCTGTGTCAGGCTTTCCCAGAAGTGTGAGGTTTAATTTAACTGTGAGTGTATCAGAGGTCTTAAACTGGAACCCACTGCTCTGAAGTGTGTAATAAAGAGTTATATTTGGGGTGGACAGCCCCAAGTTATAGTGCGTGTTCTTGTTGTGCTCTTGGGGGAAATTGTGAAATTTTACTCCTGTTTAAGTGATGGTCTCCTAATGGAGTCAGTAGTGGAGACTGAAGCTCCTTAGTTACTGACCAAAGATGGTGGGGAATGTCTCATTATTGTTGGCAGTCTGGTGGGATATTGTCCGGATGTGACATTATTTGGTGGCAGCGGTGTGGAATTTTTAATTGGACTTCGGTAACCTGTAGGTATTTGTCATTAAGGTGTGCACTCTCGACAGCCACAAAGTAAACATACAGAATATCAGTCCACCACAGTTTTATTTATTTTTAGTAAGTTATTCAGGGACAGCAAGCAAAGATATCAGCAGAAGGCTATAGTAAGCTGACAAATAACCAGTTGGCCAAGGAGTGTGAAGCCAGAGGACTGGTGCATGCCAGCCTGACTAAGGAAGCAATGATTTCAGCCTTAGTTGTAGCTTCATCTCAGACCAGCCGTTCAGAAGCCATCCACATTTTCTTCAGAGGACTTGAGAATCCATCTGGAGTTAAGGAGACTGGAACTGGAGGCTGAAGAAAGGGAGAGACAACGTCAATATGAACTGGAGGCCAGACAACTGGAGACTGAACAAAGGGTGCACCAGGAAGCCCAGCAACAGGAGGCTGAGGAAAGGGAGAAGCAGTGTGAATATGAACTGGAGGCTGAGGAGAAACAGAGTCAATATGAACTGGAGACCAAATGTCTGGAGACTGAAAAGAGACTGAGATGATTAAAAGCCACAGAAAACGAGAGACCATGCCGGCATGAAATGGAGCATCTTACTCTTCGAGAGGGCCATGGAGGGTAATGGGAAAGGGAATAACCAAACCCCAGAAGTTGTAAAGGCCAATAAACATTTTCCTCACTATAGGGATGGGGATGACTTTCATAGTTTATTCATATATTTTAGAGGGTATGTAGACAGTAAGATGCTGACCATGAGCTCTGGGATCTGCTCCTTACTCCATGGTAAAGCTGTTCAGGCCATCTCAAAATTGTCTGATACAGATTGTCTGATTTATGATAAAGTTAAGAACTGCCTTCTTGATTGTTTTAAGCTAACACCTTAAGCTTACAGAAAAACGTTTTGTGAACACAGACACAAAACAGATGAAAGTGTATGTGATTATATTGTTAATTTAACTACTTAATTTCACAGATGGGTGAGTGGGTGTCAGGTCACCATGTTTGAGGGACTGCAGACCTTTCGGTGAGGGAAGAAGCCCTCAGTACTTTGCCTAATGACACGAGAATCCGGTTAGCAGAGTATGTAACTCTGCAGGGGAGTTGGGGAGAAAAGGGGATCTCTACTTAGCAGGCAGATCACGAATGCATAAGAAAGGGATACCCAATGTGTGTATGGATGGACATTGCGGAACCCATGGGGGGCAGTCTAAACCACACCAACAGAGTACACCAGCAACAAGGAAAACTACCTAGTCCAAGTACACGGTTAGGGATTAGATGTTTCAAATGCAACCAGAGGGGTGTCACACAGCAGTCAAATGTCCATCGAGGCAAGGTGAGAAACAAAAGATGAGAGAGCCAGCAAGTGGGGATGACAAACTGCCAGTGGTATGTTGTTTGGAAACAAAATGTTGCCACTATCCCCAAAATTTATATCCTATCTTAGCAGATTGTAAACAACTTCTGATATAACCATTGTGAGGCCTGCAGTAGTTCAAGAAGAGGAGTACTTCATTGGACAGTCCACTCCAGTCAGAAATTTGGGAGGGACCCTATTCCAAATACCTCTGGCTAGGGTTCATCTTCACTGAGAGGGTGGAAGACAAAGCAAGCAGGTAGGTGTATTTGAGGATATTCCTGCAGTTGTCCTGATAGGGAATGACTTTGATGATGCAGTGCCTTGTGTGCATGCAGTGATACGCAGTCAAGCTTAGAGACAGGCATGTAGGTCCGATAGCCTGGGGCAGACCCAGACAGATACCTGAAGCTGGGACTGGTGTGGTGGATGCTTCAGAGAAGGAGCTATCCAATAGTATTCAGTCTGAAAATAAGACAGCGCTGCTGGCAGGTACTGTTGTTCCCTTGAACATGGTGACTGCAAGGACGGAGGTAAGTGAAAGTACCCAGACTGACAGTGAGGCACAGCTGTTGGCCGTTACTAGGCTTCTTGTGGAAAGGGAGCTTGGGAGCGTCACAAAGGTAGAGTTGAGACAGGCTCAACTTACAGACCCTACATTACAAAGCATGAGAGCGCTGTCTAAGGAAGCACCTGAGACTCAAGGAAAAGGAAAGTCTGTATACTGGTGCAAAGGATTGCTATAGAGACTGGACTTCTGAAGGTGGGCTAGAAGGTGAGGTAATACAGCAGTTGGTAGCACCTAAACCTTACCATCTGCCACTTTTAGCCATAGCATACATCATCTCTTTTTCAGGTCATATGGGTATAAAATGTACTAAGAGACGTGTTATGCAGAATTTTTATTGGCTTGGAATTGCAAAGGATGTGGTAGGATATTGTAGGACTTGTGAACAGTGCCAAAAATTTGACAAGGCAAGGGACAAAGTTATGGCTCAGTTAATGCCTCTGCCTGTTATCGAAGAGCCATTTCAGAGGGTGGTCATGGATATTGTAGGACCCCTGAGGACTCCAAGTTGTATAGGGAAGAAATATATCCTGGTGGTAGTGGATTATGCTACCAGATATCCTGAGGTGGTTGCTCTGTCATCTATTGAGACAGAAAAGGTGGCAAATGTCTTGCTAGAAATTTTCAGCAGGGTAGGTTTTCTGAGGGAGATACTGACTGATCGAGGTGCCAACTTCATGTCAGACCTAACTTGTCTGTGGAAGCATTGTGGGGTGTAACATCTAAAAATCACCCCCTACCACCCCTACACTAATGGTCTTGTTGAGAGATTAAACTCTACATTAAAGACTATGCGATGAGCATTTGTGGTCCAGTTTAAAAGAGAATGCAACAAGTATTTGACCCATCTATTATTTGCGTAGAGGGAAGTACCAGAGGAATCTACAGGCTTCTCACCCTTTGAGTTGTTTTACAGGCAAAAGGTGAGGGAGCCTTTAGAAATGATCCAAGATGAGTGGGAAGGTGAGGGTGAATCTCACAAGGATCCTGTTGTAGCATATACATCCTTAACTTCAAACAAGACTTAAAGAACTTATGGATTTAGCCCAGGAGAACTTAGCATTAGCCCAACAGCAAACAAAAGGTCTGGTACGATAGGAATGCTCATGCCCGACAGTATGCTGAGGGACAGAAGGTTATGGTACTTGTTCCTGTCGCACATAAATTACAAGCAGCATAGGAGGTACCCTTTGAAGTCTTAAGGAAAGTCACTGAATTGAACTACATGGTAAACCTGGTAGGTAGGTGAGAGGGGCATAAACTGTACTATGCCAATAAGATGAAACCTTATCATGACAGGGAGGCCCTAGTATTGAATATTCACAGTGGATGGCAGGAGGAGTCTGAAGGGGATATGATAACCAATCTTCCGGTGAGGCTAGGACTGACACCTCTGTTAAAGAGATATACATATAACATCAGTTAACTCCTAATCAAATCCGAGAGATAACAGTATTGTAGGAATTTGGGGACATGTTCACAGGAAAACCTGGGTGTACTGATTTGCTGCAGTACCATGTGGGCACAGGACCCCAAAAACCTATCAAGCAGGTTCCTTATAGAGTGCCTTAGAGAGTTAAACAGACTCTGAAGGAGGAGCTCAGGGAAATGCTAGAAGTGGGGCTAATTCAGGAATCCAATAGTCCCTGGGCTTCCCCAGTAGTGCTGGTACCAAAGAAGGACGGTGGTGTTAGGTTCTGTGTAGACTATAGGAAATTAAGCATTTATATAGAGTCAGATGCATACCCCATGCCGAGAGCAGATGATGCCTTAGAACAGATGGGTGGGGCTATGTATCTGACCACTATAGATATGATCAAGGGATACTGGCAAGTACCCTCGACTCCCATTGCTAGAGACATCTGAAACTCCTTTTGGATTGTATGAATTTACAAGGATGTCCTTTGGAATGAAAAATGCCCCAGCAACTTTCCAGAGACTGAGAAATCGTGTTTCAGTAGAAGCAGGAGATTACACTCTAGCACACTTGGATGACATTGCTATTTATAGCCACTCCTGGCAAGAACACCTTCAACATGTTAGGGAGGTCCTGGGAAGATTAAAAAGGGCAGGATTTACCATTAAACCCAGTAAGTGTCAGGTGGGTATGGCAGATGTCACTTACTCAGGACACATAGTGGGGAGTGGTAAGATTAGACCATAATACGATAGCTGCACCCCTTACTGACCTAACTAGGAAAAATAAACTGGATAAGGTAGTGTGGACCACAGATTCTGAACAGGCATTCCAAAAACTTATAAAGAGATTTTGGTAGGACCCCCTATGTTGGCCAGCCCAGATTACAGTGAAGAGCTTGTTGAGCAAGTGGATGCTTTGAATTGTGGGGTGGGGGCTGTGCTCAGCCACGTTTCCTCAGAAAAAGAAGAATGCTGCAGTGGGGTTAGTAATACCAATCCAAATGGATTGCCCATGAAAGCAGTGGGTTGATATTCCCATACAGGCCCATTTTTCTCAAGTGTCGTTTTTCAAGGGTCACGTGAAAACTGTGCTTGAGTCATAGGGGTGGAGAAATGTGAAGAAAAATTAAACACTGTCATCTGTACTAGCATGCCTGGCTGAAGTTTTGTACATAATTTCAGATAAACCTGTGTATTATATGTCAGTATGACTAGCTATGATATTGTAAATAAGTTCTTACATGTTGATTTATAATCTGTTTGAACAGAATGTTTTAAAGACTTGAACAGTGTTCCTTTATATTTCTAAATGTGCATATTTGTGAAGAAGATTCTAAATGCAGACTTTCTTAGAATCAGCTAATCTGCAGGTGATGTCATCGGAATGTTGACAGTTGCTATGTGTTACTATCAAAGGCTGAAATCAGGAAGGAACTTTAGTAAACAGCTGTTGGCTGATTTTCACAATATGAAATGAAAATTAGACCTGGAACAGTTGTGAAAGTTAAGCCCGGCTATAAAAGCCTGTTGAAGACAGTTGAAGTCAGCTGTTGTCAGTTAACAGCCAGTTGCAGTTGTTCACAGTGGTAATGTGTAGTGGATACCCAAAAGGACTCGCCAAGAACTGTAAGCCTGCCTTTGCTCTGTTATAATAACTTAGCTTAGATTAGGGACAGTGTTCTTTAGTCAGATAGGAAAATTATAACTGATCAGTTAGAGTTTTTCTAAATGTTGGACTTCTATCCTACAGCCATAGCCAGCCTTAGGCATAGGCCAACTAGGCGGCCGCCTAGGGCACCAGTCTAGCAGGGGCACTTTTTCAGTATTTATTTGGTGTATGTAGACCAGGATGGGGGCACTGGGTGGTGTGGTGGGGGGCGCCGTGAAGCTCTTTTGCCTAGGGCACCAGTTTACCTAAGGCCGCTCCTGCCTACAGCATTGACTTCAGTTTCCTGGTGATTGAGTTCTGTTTGATTATGGGAATTACTGTTTTATATTTTCAATTGTTTTGCTCAGTATTAAATATTTTCTTAATTTACACTGTGGCTGGCCAATGTGCGTTTTCTTTAGTGATTTGACAGTGCTTATATCTGCTTTGATAACTTCTCGGGTCACTTCGAAAGCCTGGCTGCTTTAGGTCATTTGCTACTAATTTTTTTAATATCTAATTTTAATAACTGGACACCCCTTTAAAAGGGCATGCAGGCTGTCTGACTGGTAGCAGTGTGTTACCGTGTTATGCTGGGGAAGGGGCACCGCTGGAAATCTGTGTCAGGCTTTCCCAGAAGTGTTTGGATGTGTGCAATTTAAGTGTGAGTGTATCAGAAGTCTTAAACTGGGACACAATGCTCTGAAGTGTGTAATAAGGAGTTATATTTGGAGTAGAAAGAAGTATACAGTCCAGTCCCAAGTTATAGAGAGCTCCTGTTGAGCTCTTAGGGGAAATTGTGAAATTTTACTCCTGTTTACATGATGCTCTCCTACTGGAGTCAGTACTGAGGACTGAAGCTCCTTAGTTACTGACCAGGATAATGGGGAATGTCACAATATTACTGGCTGTCCAGTGGGGTATTGTCTGGATGTCACACTTGAAATTACATAAAGCTCAAACAGTACTTCTACAGGAAACACATTTATTTAATACAGATGTAAATAAACTTTCATTAAAGAATGATCTGGTTTTAGCATGTTCTGGCTTTCAAGCAAGTAAAACATACCTATACTGATAAAAATGGTATGTTAAGCATTGTTATAATTGAATGGAATAGAAAACTGTATACACTGATACACTCTTAATGATTTCCTGGAGTTGAAGCTAAAGATGCAAAAAAATACTTAAGACACTATAACCTATTACGTGAAAGGTGAAGTTATAATGACTGGTGATTTTAATTGTATTTTATAAGACAAAGATTCCACTGCATATAGAAAGTTGAGGATCACATCTTCAGCCAAACATGTAATTAATCTAAAGGATATATATGAGCTGAGAAAAACAAACTCACTTCAATTTACCCATGTTTCATGTAGATATGGAACATAAATACTGATAAAATGTTTGTTTCAATCTGTTATCACATATCAAAAAATTCTCAATGGTTTCATGTCCATTATCAGATAATAATGCTATAATCTTTAATAATATTTTAAAAACTGACAATCTAATACATCACAGGAGATTACCAGCATACATTACTAAAATAAAATGATTCAAGGTTTGGTATGTTATAGAGATCAAAGATTTTGTAGAAATAAATGAGTGGTGAAGTAAATGACATTGTCCTGTGGGATTTACTAAAGGTTTACTTAAATGGAAGAGTTACAAGCTAGTGCATTAGTAAAACAAGAGAATGAGACAAAAAATTGAATACACTGCAGATCAAAATAGACACACTACAGTTAAATCTAAAACCAAATGACATTATCAGTCTGAACTTAAAAACTTAAATACAAAATATGCTGAAATTCTAAATCAAAACATTTCAATAAACCTGGAAAAACTTACATTTCAAGCATATTCAGTAAACCCTTTAAGTATGCATAAACCTGTTCTTAGATCAAAGAAAATTAATAAACTAAACCATATCAAAGAAATTATAACACATAAATAATAAAAAAGAAAGTAGAACAGATATTAAAGGTATTCTTGAGGGTTTTAAAAATATTTTATGAAAATCTAAATACAAATAACCTAGATAATGATGACATAGTTGAGACTTTTCTAAGGGAAAATATAAATAATAAATTAACAAGTAAACAAATATAAAAATTGATAGTCCCATTCACTTTACTACAAATTTATAAAATGCTTAAGTTACATTTTACATATTTAGACAATTCCTACTGGAAACACTCCTCAAAAATTAATAATGATGACTTTTCTGAAGAATACAAGAAATTAATATTAAAATCTACAGAAAATGTACATCTTCATTATATTGGAAAATTCTCACTTGGAAATATTTACACAGAGCTTTTGTCACTCCTAACAATATTACAATTATGTATAACTCAAACAGAATTAAATACTGGAGATATGATTCTGAAATAATAGCTGATTGGACACATATGGTATATGAATATGAAGCACTTGAGCTGTATTGTCAGAAAGATGTAATAATTCTAAATCTTTAGTTTTATTTAATGCTCCAATTCCTGAGATAATTCCAAAAAAACAAGTGACTCTTCTTTGGTCTATTCTTACTATAGCCAGAAAAGTAATTACTAAAAATCGGAAAAGCAAAGTTACCTCCTCTAGTGTTGAATTTATTAGTATGGCAAACATTGTTTGCAGTAGTGAACTGCATACTATAAAGATGAGAACTTCTAATATTACACATTCATATAAATCTTGGCTTAAACTTAAAAGACTTGCTTGAAAAATATTAACTGTTGCTGATGTACAACATTGATGCATTGACTAGCTGTGGATCTAAGTGAATAGTTACTTGTTTGAAGTATAATGGATTTATTTATTGTTTATTTACCGTTTTAAAACCAAATTAAAAAATAATCTAACCCTTTCCAAAAAGCCAAGGCCCTAACAGAGTGGGCTTTGACCCTGCCTGGAAACAATTTGTTATGGTGAATTCTGTCAAGATAGTACCAGAGTTGTCTGTGGACTTTCAAGGTATGAACTATCCTTTTCTCCTCAGTTTTAGGTTTAGGAAGGAAAATGGGGAGATGGATAGTCTGGCTTAAAGTAAACTCGGATACCACATTAAGCATAAAAGAAGGATTAAGTTCTCAAAGAAACCATACCCCTGTGTAAAATGAGACAGAACTGACGCACCAAAAGAGCTTGCACTCAGATATCCTTCTTGAGAGGTCAGAGCAATTATTAACATGGCTTTCCATGTTAAGAACCTCAAGTCAGATAGATAAGCTGGTTCAAATGGAGCAAGTGTCAGCTTATTTTACACAAAATTAAGATCCCAAGGAGGAGTCACTGGTATTTTAGAAGGCCTCTTATGCAAAACCCCCTTCATTGCATTGAAATAGGAGGATCCATGGGCAGAAATGCTGAAATGACCAATAAATGAACACTGAAAGAGGAATGAGAAATGTCATAAGAAAGCAACTCACAAATATTGTAAAACCAGAGAACAACTAACCCTGAACAGGTACTGGTTACATTGTTAGCACCAGCTAGAAAACCCTTTCCTTTTGCTAATGTATGATTTTCTAGTAGCAGACTTTCTTGCCTACATTAGGACCTGCTCTACATCCTCAGAAAACAGACACCTTGAAGAAATTATGACCATATCATCCAGGCATTCAACTGAAGATGACGGATATCTGTGTGTATCAAACACCTCGGGTCTTGTGCATGTAGATCCAGTCTGAAGAAGCTGGTGGTAACTGCTCCATTTCCAAAAGAAATGAGAACCACAGCTGCCTGGGCCAAAAGGGAGTCACTACTATGATCTTAGGGACTTCCTGCTGAATCTTAAGAATTTTTTTGTGGAACGAAAAACACAGTAAAAAGCACTTTAAAACACCAAAGCAGCCCCACAATGGAAAAATAAAGACAGTTTTGGCTCTCTGTTGAAATGTCAGCACTGGAAATGCTGAGTGCTCACATGCTGAAAAAAAAAAGACCAAAAACAAAGGAGAAGAGCTTCTTCTTAAAACTTCTTTTGTGGGGGGGGGTGGAGGGTAAACTCCTCACTGTAGCCCCCACAAACTTATATATACCAACTCTGAGATCACCATGCCTTGGAGAAAAGGGAATATTCTGAGAAACGGAATCTTGGACTTGGTATATGTTACTAAGTCCAGTCTTCTGGCTATTTAATCCCCATATTTTTGGGATTTGCTCTAGTGGGTACCAACATTTCAAATGGTTACCCACAACTTCTTCACAGAAAATATATTTTCAGTTAGTATACACTACTTTCAGACTGACAGAAAGAAATTAGTGCAACATTTAAAAGAACATTACAGTCTCAAAACAGTCAGTTAAGTAACAGTCCTAGCTTTACAATAAGAGGAAAGTAGTAAAACATCAATAAAATTCAAGAAAATAGAAATTTTTTCCCCCCAAAGTGAACTTATCTGCCCAACAAAGAAAAGTACAAGCTGACTGTCAATCCTCAAAAGCCTCAAAGGAGCATACTCTTTTACAGCAGTAAAGCTCAGAAGGGCTTCATGCCCAAAATTGTCTTTTAGTCAACTCAGTTTGAGATGCTTGACAGTTTGGGCACACAGAATGTATCCTTAAGCTTTGGAAGCTGGCTGGCTGTTATATCCTTGGCAGGAAATAACTCATATAGCTAAGGGAGCAGCAGTGATCAATATGAAGAACATTATATATTAAAGCAGCAGTCTGGAATACACATATAAGCAGTCATCTGGTTGCCCCTTCACTGAGGCACTGAAACAAGGCATTAAGGTCTTGGGATAAAATAAGGCTCAGTAAGAAGTGGATGAGCTTTACAGAGTAATAAACTGTCATATATGTGGTAAAGAAGGGCCTCCTCCAATTTCCTGGTGAAATGCCTTGCTTTTAAAGTGTCTAAATTTGATCAGACACTGGCATATGCAAATCATTATTGACCGATATCAAATTAAAAAAAAAAAAGACTACAGACAAAATATGCAGTTATAGTCTTGGAAACAAAGACTCTATGTAACAGTTTTGGTAACAAGGTGGCCAACAAAGGGCTGTATACATTTTAGTGCTCTGGGGGTTTCAACTTCCTCAAGTCTTTATCGTTGCCATAAGGAAGCTGTTTAAGGGTACACAGTTTTGATTTAAATTTGGGGCAGAGACTACAGGAAGTTTTCCTTAAAATTTGGCTCCAAACAAATCTGTCTATTTTCACAAAAATTTTATTCGATTTCCCTATGGCTCAGTTCACACACAACTTCAAAATCTGTTTAAAGAAGTTAGAGACATTACCGTATCCATGGTATCTGGCCAATGCAGACATATACAAACATGATTTGATGGTTACACTACCATACCCCCGGAAAAAAAGAGGGTACAGTAGATAAAGAGACTTCATAAAAAAGTTAATAGACTCCTAATTTTAATGTGAACTTTAATAAGAAATAGGTACTGTGTTTGAACTATGTACTGATGGATCTAGTCAACACCTTATTACAATAGAGGGTAGCAGCAATTTGATGAAATATTTGAGGGTGGAAATAAAGGGAACTTCAAAGACATTACCGAAAAAAAAATCGTTGAAGCTAGACTTTAGGGCTTGTTCAGAGGACCGCACTAGGTAAACAATACAAGCAAACAGTTTCTGATGCATTGGTCAATACAGTGACACTGACTCACAAATTGTTATACTCACTTATTGTAACTATGCTTTATCCTAGTGGAATTATGATGAAGAAAATGTGCCTTGATATCTCTGTTGCACCTTGACATCAAGGTTAGGAGTGAACTAAGTATCTAGGAGAATACTGCTGTGTTTGCTTGCACTGTTTTATCTTGGATGAATATTGTCTGTATTTTTCTGGATCTGGAGTTTTCTGCTTATAAAGGATTTACCACCTACCAAGCGTCGCTTTTGTCTTGCAACAGCTGCCTTTTATTTTTCATTGTAAGTATCTAGGAGTAAGAGTAAGGGAGATGCATTTAGTTTCCTGACATAATTAGCTTATTAACTTATTTAAAATTGTTAACCGGGTTGATTAATGGACACTATTTAGCTACAACCCAAGCCAAAGGCAGTCACAGTAAGACTACACTAAATTTTAGGCTACTACTGCACTGAACATCCACACAGCAGGGTGATATTACCAGTTCACATTGTATGTTTACAATATGTACATGGCTCACATGTACATCTTGTCTTTGTAGTTAACCACAAGATATCAGGTGGATGGAAATCAATGGCACTCAAGTGGCATTGACTGAAATTAAAAAATAATGTAGCTAATTCTAAATGCTATTGAACCAGAATTATTAGAATGGCTGAATGGACCTCAGAGCATTATTAAGAAGTCAGTGTGCAATTTTCTATATATTAAAGATACAATTATGGCAGTCAGAGTATGTTTTCAAGACACAAGTAGAAAAAAACTAAATGGCCTTCATTGAAAGGCTTACACAGAATAACGTTAACTTAGAAGGCTATATGAAGTAGTAAACTTTAGAGCTGATCACTATGGGGATAGTAGAAGGCACTGCCCTTTTTTGAATCCTGAATGGTCTTTGGCTTAGAGTCCAGAGATTGATTAGTCTTCCAAAGCATACTGTCTGCAATAGGAAAACATATGATCATTATGAGCCACTGGTACTGAAATTTAGGCCCATATGACTGACCCAAGGTTTGTCCAGGGTTGTACAGTTTTAACTATTTATTCAATTTAAGACTGTTGCCACGACACACCTCAAAAATTCTATGACAAGGTAGACCAAGATATAGAAAAAATGATCTTTCAACTTTAGAAACATACTAAGGCCCTCTTCTAAGTTTGTATCTTATCTACATATGCAAATATATGCATTTTTTATTCTACATGTTGAATAAAGGAAATCACACATTTCCAGGGAACAGTGAAAGCTGTTGTGAATGTCCCAGAAATGTGAAAGTTGAAGGGCTGCATGTTTCTGGATAATGTCCACCTTTACGACAACGGAATACTAGTGTAAACTACCTATTCAAGACATGGACTCTTCTGACAAAGTAATATTATGATGGAGACTTCAGGTGACTGCACATAATGGGATAACAAGGGTGTGTAAATAGGCTACCCCACCAGGTAAGGGAATTGAAATTTTTGTTGAATAAATACTGCATCATAGAAATTTCATCAAGTCAGAATCCACAGGAAATATCAAACAGTACCTTACTACTGTCACGATGGGGAATACTGAAAGAGAAATACACAGATTGCCTTGAGGAAAGCAACTTTATATGTGAATTTACAGGCATTACTGTTTTCGTGTGTTGTTGCCAACATGTACCAAAGTACATTTCAGAATGTCTGCATTGTTTTGCTTGATAAAATAGATGACTTGGACTACTTTTCCTACTTCAATCCATGTTACACAATTCTACGTTGCACTTAATATGTCACCACTCAGCCCTTGCCGCAGTCATGTCATACACAAATGGAGCAATTAGTGTTATGAAACTGCACAAATAAACAAAAACACAATATATGGAAGTAGATGCCACAAGCCTAAAACATACAATGAAGAATGGACAAGTGATTCAACACTTACCCATGCTGGCAAGCAGTCCAGAAACAGCTTGGATATCAGCTCCTGCATAGACATCAGCCAGTGAGGCTACAACGGGTAAACAGAGAGTATGAACACGGATCCGACGTTCACCTAGCCAGGGTGTTAACACAAGGGAATTTCATTACTGCATAATCTTCAGTCAGCACCCCAAAACAGGGATGGTACTCATTTTAGCATACTGAAATTACAACCATGATTCTATATTTATATTTCAAACATGCCGTAATATTATATATATATATATATATATATATATATATATATATATATATTTGAAATATCAGAGTATTCATTTGCTTCTGTAGCTATAATAAAATCAAATGTTTTCACACACAAAACATGAAAACGTCTTGCTCTACACTATATTTTGTGTGAAGTACTCACTCAAAACAGTAAATCAGTGAGCAAATACAATGTTTGCGGGCAGGACATCATATTATACCACTTGGGAATCATCTGCAATGGTCTTCCCTTAGATGTTAGAAGTTGTAATACTCAGTATCCTACAGGCTGCTAAGAGGTGACCTGTGTCTGACATACAAGACTTCCACCGACCCAGTACTGATGGATTTACAGCACATCAGCAAGTGAAATGGCATCAGGAATATTCAGTTTAGGGATCTAAACCTCATCTTTAACATCATCAGAATGGTTTTGATGGAAAGGTACATCTTACAGACAATATCATTACTCTGGAACATACTCTTCATCCACATAAAACAAAGTTCATCCTTGTCTACAAGCAAGCTCAACTTGGATCTATGGAAGAGAAACAGAAAACGTACCACAGAACTGATCCCTGTACTACTAACAGACAGAAGGAGCTCCTAAATGGTTTCTCCCATGTATGAGTCCCCTGAAATTATCTATGGTATGATCTCAGTTACTCTCATTAAGGGTAAAATATAATTATCGACCATTGGATGGGTAAAGGCCAATCTCTAACCAAATAGGATAACTTAATTAGAAAACAAAAAGAGAAACTGGCTAGGCTTAAAATGGCTCACAAAGGCAGCTAGCCTAGTACTTACCTATGAACCTAAGTAAGCTCCTTCCAAAGGCTCAATATGCCTTTCAGGGCTAACAGGAACACTATAAGAATGTTACAATTATTAAAAAAAAAATAACAAAAAAGTATCCTTTTTTTGCTGCAGTGAATTAAAAATAGAAAGATCAATTACAATGCTATATAAAAAAATGGAGAAACAGTGAGTACCATTGTCACCTCACAGCAGGAGGTTCTCCAGTTTGATTCTTGGCTGAGGTGTCTTTTGTACACAGTCAGCATATCTTCCTTCTGTTCATGTGGATTTTCACCGAGTAATCCAGTCCCAAGTACACCGGTGTATCTATATTGTCCTTAACTGTGCACATGACTGTTTGTGAGATATGGAAAAGTTTGGCAATCTATTTCTGTTTCTTACTTGCTTAGCAAGACACTTTGGATACCACTAGCTGTTCACGGAGTCACTATAGGAGACCACTGCAACTCATAAGCATGGATGGATGACAAAAATAAATGTAAGAATATGCTTCAGTAAGATTAAACACAACTGTAAATGCTTACAAGTACAGATTCGGCAACACTAATGTAAATTTTATTTTTATTTATTTTAAATAAAAAATAACACAGGAGGATAGACGGTAGGAAGTTATCAAGCAGTAAGCATCCTAATACTAAGGCCTACTGTTATTAGGAAGAACATGATGCTATAAATGGCATTCATAAAACAAGAGTATCTTAGAATATGCAAATAAAAGAATATGCAAGTAAGACAGCATGCCATGCAGGAGGAAATGAAAATGCACTAACTCTGGACAGGAAATCTAGCTCATGAAGTTTTGTAAACACGAAAAAAAAAAATGTCAGTTTCGCAGATATCCAGGAACAGAAAAATTTCCAAAGAATTGGTCTGAGGTATCTGCTGTTCTGTAAGACTGAGGCCTGACAACTATATTCAAGGTTATCCTGTATTCACATTATAAAAATATAAAACAAATGTCTCTAGACAATTTGTGAAGTACTGGTTCTGAGACTTGTCTTGGTTTTACAAAGGAAAACAATATGAAGTTAGGGTTGCCTAATGTCTGATTTTTTAGAGGTTGTATCTATGTTAACTATAGGCAACCATGGCATGAAACTCCATTCTCCTTTGTTTTTTCCCTGTTTAGGTCAACAATGAAAACTGACTATTCTGATTAAAGCAGCCTACAGAATCCGGCATAATTAAAATACCTGCTTTACTTACAGTACTCTGCTGACTGTGTGATCCTACCTGCAAAAACCTTTTTAAACAGTAGCACAATCAGACTTTCATATTCAAGGAGCAGCAATTTACATAGATTAAGAACACAAATGTTCTTTCTTTTCTTCTCTTCTTGGTCACTAGTTGCAGCTGATATCTAGAATGACCCTCAAAACAGCCAGTGAAACCACTGGAGTTTACAGAGTTCTACACAAACAAATGGCAACAGACCATATTTGGTGAAACATGTTCTATTACAAAGCTGGACGCACAACAAGACTAGAGGATAATTGACTCTATTATCCTTTGCAGATAAATCCTCTAGTAGCAATATCTTTACATACTTCTCCAAGTGTCATAATTCATAGTCACACATTGACTTTTTTCTTATCCCAGAATTACTAAAGAAATGGCAATCAACATATTCGGTTGAACTGAGATTTTTCTCAGATCATTCGAAAATTACCTTATTGGTAAATCTAGCACAAAACTCACCATTACGTTATAATTGCTGCAATTGGATACTAAACAACAATATCTTACTAGACTTAACAGTCAAGGAAGATATAGCTGCACCCCTAATGGAACTAGCCAATGATCCTAAGAACTCAGGTGTCCCATATGATATCCAATGGGCAGCATGTAAAGCTACGGTTAGGGGGTTATTTATTCAGAAAGCCATATACCTTAAAAAAAGGAGGGAAAATGAAAACTGACTTTTATTGCAACTTAGAGAACTTGATGAAAAACTTCTGGCAAATCACTCTTCATCTTTAGAAAATGAGATATTAGAGAAGCAAAGGGAATTATTCCATTTCCATCAATCTAACTACTCTCTGCTAGAATTAAGGTATATCGCTAAATATTCAGAGTGGATACAATAACCTAAGGCTTTAGCTAAATTAATTGATAATAAACCTCACCTAGAATTACCCTGAATAATTATCAAGGTAAACTCTGCAATTCTGATGAATAAATCCTCAACTCATTCCATCAAGTATACTCAAATATATATGCTAGCTACGAATGCCAAACCCCAATCACAGAGATCAATGAATACCTTAATAACATAGTTTTCCCAAAATTAAACGAAGATCAGAGAGGCATTATATCTGCCCCATTGTGTCAAGTAGAAATCATAAAAGCCATTAATAACCTCAAGTTAGGGAAAGCACCAGGACCCGATGGATTTTCTCCGGATTTTTATAAAACATTTAAAGATTCCCTCACTCCCATTTTACTCAAACTCTATAACTGTGTGTCTGCTAATGGAATATCAGATCTGTATCTTAATCACTCCAAGACCATTTTAATCCCCAAAAATAATTTGGACAAATCAAACATTAATAACTACCGACGAATCTCCTTAATGAATACTGATATAAAAATTTTATCTTCTATACTAGCTAAAAGACTTAAAAAAAAAATCCCCTCTCTTATTTCTAAAGAACAAGCCGGATTTCATGGCTGATAGACACACTTGGGACAATACCTTAACACTGGAAACCATGATCAAGCTTACGAAGAAAGAGAAAAATCCAAGATACGCCATGATTATAGATGCATGTAAAGCATTTGATAGGGTGAACTGGAAATTTTTGTTCACAGCCCTATCCCACTATAATATACCAACCAAATTCATCAACATTATCAAAACACTATATAACAGTTTCTATATGCGATTATTTATTAATAAAAATTTTTTGCAACCAATAAAAATTCTGAATGGAACTAGACAAGGGTGCCCCCCTATCCCCTCTTCTCTTTAATTTATATCTGGAACCTTTTTTCTTAGCTTTAGCTCAAAAGACGTACCATTCAATTCCAAGAATACTAGATACCACAATAGCTTTGACCGCATTTGCCGATGATCTGATCTTATATTTTGAACACCCCATTTCAGACACCTAGAAGTTAATCACCACACTGAACACCTTTGCTCATATTTTGGATTATAAAGTTAATCAGGACAAATCCTGCATTTTCCCAATTAACCCCGATGCCCACAGTGAACACCTCTTTCCCAATTCCCCATTTCATATGATATACTCTTTTAAATAAATAGGAATCAGTTATTACCACTCTTCACATTCTATAATGCATTTAAATTTAATGAAAGTTTGGTCAACTATTTCTCAGGACATGTCCAGATGGCAACAGATGAAACTTCCCATGCTTTCTAAAATTTCTATCATTTTAAGATGAATATTCTTCCTAAAATTCTTTACCTTTTTCATGCATCTTTCTCCTCCATTGCTAACACATTCTTCTCTAAAATACACAAAGCATTAGCGAATTTTATCTGGTTTCCAGAATCAGTACGAGTGTCATACCAAAGGCTTACACTTCCCAAAGATAAGGGAGGTCTTGGTTTGCCTGACCTCCAACTCTATTACAGAATTCTTCATGCTAACAGACTAATTAAAATTGCTTGTTACAGACCCAATAACCAAATGCGGACTCCTTACTGGATTAAAATGTAGTTTAATCATGCCTTAAGGAATGAACTTAATCCTAAAGCTCTCCCTTATATAGACCCAATAGCTCTGAAATCATCAAAGGTACATCATAGCCTAAAAGAAAAATCAAAGCTTTTCAAGATCTAATTAAATCCCTGAATCTGATGAATGCCTTTATGATACCCCAACCTATACATCTAAATCCCAATCTCAAGTTAAATAGAAACTTGATTAATTTGATCTATTACCCTCTAATCAAAGACTTCACTTTATGGGATTTACATAAATATAGAGAACTCTCACTTACAAAACTAAGGGAAACTCTGAACCTATCTAAAAAATACACTATAATTTTGCGACAAATCAGGGAACGTATAGCAACTCTGCCTTGTGGTCACAGCATTGATATTTTAGATATCTGTAAGGTCAGTAAATTATTACAGATTCTAGGTAGCAATAAGAGTACCCAAAAAGACAGGGAAGAAACCACGATGCAGCACCAACTAAATACAATACTTTGATCAGATTAAGCACTTTTCATTTATTGCAATGAACAAACTTCTTCAAGTTTGTTCATTGCAATAAACGAAAAGCGCTTAATCTGATCAAAGTATTGTATTTAGTTGGTGCTGCATCCTGGTTTCTTCCCTGTCTTTTTGGATTCTCAGTTTGTTTTTCTGCCTGTTTGCAGTAGCAATAAGAGTATGCTATCCCATTCTTACAAACTTATTTGCACTAGGATATATACCAAGATAAAATTGTGTTTGCGGATTACTGGAACATTCATGGTCAGGATCTTTCAATGGATCAGAAACTTTCTGCCATTAAATCCACTATTTATCTTTCCCCCTTCAAAAACCTTACTTATACACAATTCATGATTACAAATAACCTATATTTCACACCCGTTCGTTTGAATAAATTTAACCCAAACACCTCATCAGCTTGTCCATATTACTCTTACCCCAAAGCTGACATCCTACACATATTATGGTTCTGTAGATACTCCAGTAACTTGTGGTGTTCACTTAAGGTGAAACTTGACAAAATGGGATATCACAAGTCAAATCTCTCATGGGAAAAGTACATCTACATTTATGGTAGGTACAAAACTGTACTATGTTCTAGGCTGGCAAATCATAAAGAAGCAGGAGCTGACAACATGCCTTGCAAAACAGCTGTGGCAAAACCAGCCCTAGACTTAGAGTAGATAGGAAGGTGATAATGCTTAGAGAAAGTATGCACTGAACTCCAAGTAGCTGCTTCCAAAATATCCTAGTGGCAGTAGCCCTAGTGGAATGAGGCCTAATTCCAGCTGGAACCTCCTTGCCATGATGGGAATAACAAAATGCAATGCAAAAGCCAATCCACCTAGAAATAGTTTGTTTTGACACAGGCTTGCCAACTCAAAGCAAAAGAAACAAACAACTGCTGAGACTGCCTAAAATCCTTAGTCCTGCTTAAGTAATTTGCCTGTGTACATCCAAAGTATGCAAAATCTTTTCCCTTTATTTTGGGGGTCTGCATAAAAAGTAGGCAAATGAATAGTTTGGTTTAAAGCCACACTAGAAACCACCTTAGGCATAAAGGAAGGATTAATGGAAAATCAAAGGGCCTGCAACTCAGACACCCTTCTTGCAGAAGTAATAGCCAACAAAAAGCAGTCTTCCATGACAAATATTTTAATTCAGCAGTAGAGGCTCAAAAGGTTGTAGAGTAAGTTTTTCCAACACAAAATTGAGATCCCAAGCAGGAGTAGGAGCTCTCTTATATTTTTGCCCTCTAAGAAACTGCTTGAACAAAGGATGCGAAAATAATGGTGGGTCACAATCATAGTGAGCTGAGATTGCTGCAGCATGAATCTTAATGGAAGAGAAGGACAGACCCTTGTCCAGTAACTCAGTAAGATATTGAAGAGCCATACTCAAATTAGGCTCAGAAATCTCCAAATTCTTTGCTTTACTCCAAAATAAAAATCTCTTCCATTTTTTTCCTTGTACTAGGTCTTCTAGCTTCCATAATCACATTTAAAACTTGTTGAGGAAGTTGAGACCTGTTGTGTTTCAACACAGAATATGCCAGGCTGTCAGATGAAGAGAGTGAAGCTTGACATTGAGCAGATGACCGTCCTGCTGGGATAACAGATGTGGAATCAAAGGTTAAGGCCATGGAGGCTTCTTTACCAGACTAGTAGAGGGTACCAGTGTTGCCGAGGCCAATCTGGAGCTATCAAAATCATCCTTGGCCTGTCCTGTCTGACCTTTAACAGTACCTTTGGAAGAAGAGGCAGAGGTGGAAAGGCATACACATGAAGGTTTGTCCAACTGAAAGACAGAGCATCCACTTTCCAAGCTGTGTGATGAAACCCCTTTGTGCAAAACTGTGGCAGCTGGTGGTTTAGTGGAGAAGCGAACAGATCTATGTCTGGAGTTCCCCATGACACTGTCAATATTCGAAATACATGAAGATCCAGTTTCCACTTGTGGGGATCCATGATTTGTCTGCTTAACACATCTGCTAAGGAGTTCTGTGCTCCTGGCAGAAACCTTGCCTGAAGAGTTATAAAATCATTGCTTGCCTGCATAGAGGATAAGAATGTGTTTGTTTGTTGAAGTACCACATGACAGTTGTGTTGTCTGTTAGAATCAACACCTGCCCTGGAAGAAGTAACTCCTTGAAAGCTAGTAATTAACATCTCCTTCATGTTGATATGTAGATGCTGTAGTCTGGCAGGCCACTTGTCTTGTATCCACTTTCCATTTAGATGAGCTGCAATGTCCGAGGCATCTGTCAGTAAAGAGAGTCCCTTGTTTAGGTGACATTCCTGAGCCCACCACAAAAATTCTCTTGGAAGGCAAGGTATTATTTGAATGACAGTGTCTAAATCCTGGCAGTGCTGTGTCCATACATTTTTGAGATACCATTGTAACTTCCTCATATGCAGTTTGGCATTGGGAAGCACCAGAATACAAGATGCCATGAACCCTAATGCTTGAAGGACTGTCTCTGCAGTCAGCACGGACTGATGAGATAGTTGATGGAAGTAAAGTGATAGACTCATTTGTTTGTCCGGGGTTAAAAAGGCCATCTGGGCTGCTGTATTCAGTCTCACACCCAGAAAGCACATGTCTTGAGAGGGTACTAGACTGGACTTTATTCACAGAATACCCTAGGCATCTTAGCACTGCTATAAGATATTCCAGATGCTGTAGAAGGTCTTCCTTTTCTTGAGCCAGAATCAGATAAGGATAGATTTGAAGTCCTTGTAGCCTGAAGTAAGCTATCACTGGAGCCAGAACCTTTGTGAATACTAGATAAGCCAAAGGGCAATGCAGAGAACTGATAATGAGAATCTCCAGCTTGAAACCGCAGATACTTCCTGTAACTTAGCCTGATAGGCACATGAGAGATCTAAAGGTACCATCCAGTGATCTTTGCCCAGCAGGGGTAAAAGCTGTTCAACATCTTGAACTTGGGAATGTCCAGAGAAGTGTTGAGGAGAGATAAATCCAAAAGCAGGCTCCACGTGTTCCCCTTCTTTGGTACTAGGAACATGCGAGAATAAAATCCTAGGCCCCTTTCTGATACAGGGACTGGCTGAATGGCCCCCATTTGGAATAACTGAGAAACTTGCTCGTGAGCCTCTTTTCTTTGTGGAGGAGGAACGTCTGGCATGCCTTTGAACATTGTATGGAAATAAAATCTGTCTTGAGTAATTAAATCCCAATTTTCTTTGAAAAGAGACAGTAGAATCTACTGGCAGCTGAAAAGGCAGGTCATTGGGTCTGTTGCCCTCACCAGAAGTCTGAGCAGGTGAACTCCTGTTCTAGGCCTAAAAGAACCTTGAGCCCTGCCCTAGACTGGGAATCATAAGCAGGATATGTCTGGCTGTACCTGCAAAAATCTTTAACAGTTTGCATAGACTTAGCTTTGTCCTCCATTTTCTTTAAAACTGTTTCCACAGGTGAACCAAACAACACATCAGACTGTAAAGGAGCATCCAAAATCCTTGTCTTAACATGCTCAGCCAAATTTTGATCCCTCAACCAGGCATGCGAACAGAACTAGTGGCAGCCACCGCCTGCACAGCATCAAAACCACATTGCAAAGAATGCTTGCCCACTTGTTCAGACACATAAACTAAATCCAGCAAGTCTTTACAATCAATACCTTAAAGCAGCCACCTTAGATTTCAATTGTGAAAGGAGAAAATTTTGATATTTCAGCATGTGAAACTGACAATTCAATGCTCTCATGGCTAGAGTGGAAGAAGTATACACTTTCTTACCCCACCTATCTAACGCCCTTGCCTCTTTGTCAGTGGGAACAGGATTTTTAACCACAGAGGCCTTAACACCTTTAGGCCCCTGAGAAACAGTTTCTGTATAGTACCTATCAGGTTTAACAGGAGCAGGAGGCAAAGAATCAGGGTTCAGGAAGCCGCTGCAAAAACATCTTCCAGCACATTCAGCACAGGAGGTATAGGGAACGGCCTATGCCGGGGTAAAACAAGAATTCCCTAAGCCTCTTCCTGGAATCAGAGTAATCCTGGCCTTCCCATTTAAAGTGCTCCCTCATGGAATGCAGAGTCTCTGAAAATGAAAAATCCTCAGGAGGAGAGAGTGGCATCATCCACATCAGAATCAGAATAATGAGGATACTCCTGCAAATCTTCTGAACCCTGTTCAAAACTGTCAAACTCTGGTTCCACCCTAGGCCTCTTATCAGGAGGGCCCATAGAACCTCTAATCATAGTAATCAAATCTTCTGCCATTTTAAGCATATGTTTCTTAGGTACAGAACCTACTGAAGCTGAAGTTGGCCTACCTCTAAAGGCAACAGAAGGAGAGGCTCTAACTACTTTGGGAAGAGGAAGAATAGTTACCTGAGAAGCCCCTCAGCCTGGCCTGCCTCCTGAGAGGGTACATCCTGTAACAGTAAAGTTTCTGCCTCAGACGCATCGGCGGCATTTTTTAAATTGCACGCTTCCCAAACACTAACCTGGCACAGTCTAACCTCCTCTTATAGATGCGTTTGTTAAACCTACAGTTATTCACTTTTTCTGACATCCAAAATACTGAGGCAAGAAAAACAAAATGTTCTAACCTGCACTCGCAAAACTGCTTCTGCATCGGACCGTCATGCGCGTGATACCCCTGACGTACTGGCCAGCAGTAATGCGCTCTGACCGACGCCAGCCTTATACTCTGAATAGTAAGGACTGCAGCAATGGAAAACGAAGAACATCAGCCCTATTACATATCACAAACTCCAATATTCCAAAAGTGAAATATCACAGTCTAGTTACTATTTGTCTTCTAGTTAAATTTTACATCACCAAAAACTATTTGGATCGTACCAAGATGTCATGGAATGGATTCAGGAATATGGCAATTAAATATATTACATCGCAAAAGCTTTTAATAACAAATCCTAAGAAAAGTGCTTATTTCCAAAAGATCCGGAATATATTGTTTGAAATTCTAGCTGTTAACATACGGTTAATAAACACTGGATATCGTTGATCAGGATCCTTTGAAATTAATCTTTTTGACTCTTCCCTTTGTACTCTCTCATTCCACTCTTTATCCATTGTGTGGTCTGGTTTATGTTCTTAATATTTACCTCTGACTGTTTCTTTAGTAGATAGACAATACAAATGCAATGAATTGTAATACCTATGTTTCCCATATACAAATGCATTTATTTGAGGTTTATCAGGAAATTCTTTGCAGCACTCTTGTATATAATGTATATAATTTCTTTTAACTATATTCGCATATCTGAATGTGTATTACTACTATACAACTGTATGTCATGTCTGTTTTGAAAAAAATACAGTTGTGTACCTACTATAAATGTAGATGATGTAGATGTTTGAGTGTATTCACTGTTGCAGTCATTACTCTTGGGTTATCCTGCTGACAGGCTACCCTCAGTCAGCCAGAATTCCAAAGTCTAGGTCCGGCGTCGGTTGCTGTCGCCTCTTCCCTGACGTCAGTGCGCCAGGGGTATAAATGATGCAGCCGACGCCATTTTCTTCAGTTTTTCTTGCCCCAGATGTCAGGTGCCCCCAAATTGGTAGGCTGAAAAATATGCCAATAAAAATGCAAGCACAAAAATAACATTTCCTTCATCTACAAGCAAATACACCAAATAGGTTGTATAGGATAGAAAAGTGCAGATAAGACCCAGCAAAGAAAAGGGGGATGGTGGGTGGGTAACCTGGACTGCAACAGTGAATACACGCGAGCATCTACATTTATGGTAGGTACACAGCTGTACTATGTTCATCATGTTTTACTGTTGCAGTCATTACTCTTGGGTTGAATCCCAAAGCTGAGGATGGGTGGCTGGGCTAAATAGGATTAGGAGAGGCTATGAGGCCCTGCAGGACTGCAGTGGCAAAGCCTGCTCTGGACTTAGAGTAAAGAGATAAGTGGTAGTGCTTTGTGAAGGTGTGCACTGAACTCCAGGTTGCAGCCTCTAAGATATCTTTGGTTGGTACTCCTCTGAGGAAGGCTGCTGAAGTGGCTGCTGCTCTGGTGGAATGAGGCCTAATGCCCTTAGGCACTGATTTGCCATGTTGAGAATAGCAGAAATGGATGCAATGGCCTATCCATTTAGAAATGGTCTGTTTTGAGATAGCCTTTCCTTGTGATCCTACAGCATATGATACTAAAAGTTGCTCAGTCTTTCTGAAAGCTTTAGTTCTGTCCAAGTAGAAGCGTAGCTGCCTGTGTATGTCCAAAGAATGCAGAATTTTCTCACCCTTGTTCTGTGGATTTGGATAAAAGGTAGGCAAGTGAATGGTTTGGTTGAGGGCCACACTGGACACCACCTTAGGCATAAATGTAGGGTTTGTCCTCAGAGAAACCCTGTCTGGATGAAAAATGATGAAAGGTTCCACAGCCATGAGCGCTTGTAACTCTGAGACTCACCTTGCAGAGGTTATTGCTAGGAGCACAGCTGTTTTCCAGGATAAGAATGTTATATCTGCTGTTGATGCTGGCTCGAAAGGAGGCAGTGTGAGTTTTTCCAACATATAATTGAGGTCCCAGGCCGGAATTGGTGCTTTCCTTTGAGGCCTAATGTTTTTGGCCCCTTTGAGGTACTGCCTTATTAAAGGATGAGAAAAGATAGGTGGTTCCGCATTGTAATGGGCTGAAATGGCAGAGGCATGAATCTTAATTGATGAGAAAGAAAGGCCTTTGTTCAGCATCTCAGTTAGGTATTGTAAAATCTGAGGGATATTTGGTACACACGTGCCAATGCCTTGTTCCTGGTTCCAAGCACAGAATCTCTTCCATTTCTCTGCATAAGATTTTCTGGTAATGGGCCTCCTGGCCTCCAAGATAACATCCATAACAGCTTTTGAAAGAGGAGTGTTCTGAATGGCTACATTATCCACCATGCTACCAGATTTAAGGTCCTGAGTTGACTGTGCAGGATCTGATTGTTTTGTTGGGTCAGCAAGTGAGAAGTTTGAGGCAATATTCATGCTGGACCTTGAGACAAGCTCTTTAGGATTGGGTACCAGTGCTGGCGTGGCTAGTCTGGTGCAATCAGTATAATTTTTGGCTTCTCTTGTCTGACCTTTAGGAGTACCCTGGGAAGGAGAGGCAGTGGAGGAAAGGCATATACTGTTAGATTTTTCCAGCTGAAGGATAGGGCGTCCACTTTCCATGCTTGCTTGTGATAAATCCTTGTGCAAAATCTCTGCAACTGGCAGTTGTGAGGGGGAGGCAAATAGATCTTTGTCTGGGCATCCCCATTTCCTTATCATGTTGAAGAATTGTGGATCCAGTTTCCATTCATGGGGATCCATGAGGTTTCTGCTTAGTTCATCTGCCAGAGTATTTGTTTTTCCTGGCAGGAATTGTGCTTGCAGGTGAACTTGAAAAGCCAATGCTGTGTCCCATAAGGTCATTGCTTGTCTGCAGAGGGGGTAGGAATGTGTACCTCCCTGCTTGTTTATGTACCACATGACAGCAGTGTTGTCTGTCTTTATCAGTAACTGTCCTGGATGAAGCAAGTCCTTGAAAGCTGTCAGGGCATTTTGAACAGCTAGCATCTCTTTCTGATTGATGTGAAGATGCATCTGGTTTGCAGGCCATGTGCCCTGAATACATTTTCATGCCATATGGGCCCCCCAGGCATAATCTGATGCATCCATTGTCAGTGTCTGTCTGGCTGTGGGTAGACTGAATGGCAGACCCTTGCTGTGGTGACAGGCTTCTGCCCACCATCGAAACTCCTGTTGCAGGCAGGGAATGAGTGCAATTACTGTCTTCAGGCTGTGGCAATGCTGAGTCCAAACACTTTTTAGATACCATTGTAGTTTCCTCATATGCAGTCTGGCATACGGAATTAATAGAATGCAGGATGCCATGAAACCCAAGGCCTGCAGGATTTTCCTTGCAGATAAGTGGGTTTTTGTTGCCAATTTCTTGAAGTAGTCAGATGCTTTTGTTTATCTGGCGTGAGATAAGCCATCTGGGCAGTTGTATTTAAGCTTGCCCCCAGGAATATTATCTCTTGAGAGGGCACTAGTTTTGATTTCTTTTCGTTTACTGTGTACCCTAGGCCAATTAGTAATCTTTTTACAAACGCCAGATGCTTTAGAAGAATGTCTTTGTTCTCTGCTTGAATTAGGCAGTCGTCCAAGTAGGGATATATTTGAATTCCTTTTTGTCTGCAAAACGCAATTACTGGTGCCAGGGATTTTGTGAAGACCCTGGGCACAGAAGATAAGTCAAAGGGCAGTGCAGAGAATTGGTAATGCATTGAGCCAGCTATGAATCTGAGGTATCTTCTGCAAGATTGTCTGATTGGGACATGCAGGTATGCCTCTTTTAGGTCCAAAGTTACGAGCCAAGCCTTCTTGCCCAGCATGGGCAGTAGCTGCTGTAGAGTCAACATATTGAATTTTGGAACTTCCAGAAACGTATTTAGTATAGACAGGTCCAGTATTGGTCTCCAGGTTTTGTCCTTTCTGGGTACTAGGAAAAGTCTGGAGTAAAATCCTTGCCCCTGCTCTTGTTGTGGTACTTGCTGAATGGCCCTCATGTTCATGAGGGCTGTAACTTGTTTTTGTGCCTCTTCCCATTGATTGTGTGGCAGGTCTGGCATACCTTTTGACCTTGGTAGAGTGTGAAAATGGAACCTGTAGCCTTGGGACACTATGTTCAGGACCCATTTGTCTTGGGTAACCATTTGCCAATTTAATGAAAAAAGTGCTAGTTTTCCCCCTAAGGGGGCTGCCAAAAGAAAAGTGCTTGGATCTGGTAGAGGAAAGTCATTGGGACTGTTTCCTGTAAGGCTGTGATTTGTCTTCTCCACTTTTGGCGGTAGGAGCACCCCATTGTTTAGGCCTGTATGAGCCTTGGGGCTGAGATCTGCCTCTGGGACGCCTGTATCTGCCTCTTTGTGGCCTGTCTGACACTGGAAAGGACCAATTTTTAGAAGGCCAGTTACTGCTAAACCTGGGTGGCTGTACCTGTAAGAAATCCTTGGCTGTCTGCATGGATTTTGATTTATCCTCCATTTTTTTCAACACCTCTTCTGCTTTAATACCAAACAAAGTGTCAATCTGTAATGGTGCATCTAATAATTTTGCTTTAACATGATCAGGCAGATTCTGTTCCTTTAACCAAGCATGCCTTCCAATAACAGAACCTGTAACAGCGGCCCTGCAAGAGGCCTCCAGTGAATCATAACCACATTGCAAAGTATGCTTTCCCACTTGTTCAGCTGCATGCAATAAATCCTGCAATTCCTTGTTCTCTGAATATTCAGTATTTGTCAACAATTTCTGTTTAAGCAATGACATTAAATATTGCTGATATTTAACCATATAAAACTGACAATTTAAAGCCCTTACAGCTAGGGTAGCAGAAGTGTAGACTTTTTTCCCCATCTGTCTAGAGCCCTAGAATCCCTATCAGAGGGGACAGGGTTTTTTGCAGTGGAAGCTTTGACCCCTTTGGGACCCTGAGATATAGTTTCTGGGTCAGCAGTGGGGTTTTTATATAGGAATTTATGAGAATCCGGGACCCTGTAGTATCTGTCTGGCTTAGCAGGTGCAGGGGGTAAAGAGTCAGGGGACAGGCCGGACTCTGAAAATACATCATCTACAATGTCTAGAACAGGTGGAATAGCAAGGGGTCTGTGCTGAGGAAGTAGCAGAAAGTCTCTGAGCCGTTTCTTAGATTCACATGGTATGCAGGGTTTCCCCAAAAGAATAATCCTCAGGAGCAGAGGCTGAAGGAATGGATTCTTCAGCATCAGGGAAGCATGGAGTAATCCTGTTCAGAAGAGGAATCAGAGGAAATAGAAACCTGATCAGAAGAATCATACTCTGTCTCTTGCCTAGGCCTCTTATCAGGAGGGGGATGGGAGTCCCTGATCAAAGTATTTAGGTCTTCGGCCATTTTGAGCATCTGTTTTTTAGGCATGGAAGTCTGAGCAGGAGAATGCTGTACTTGCTTCTTTGTCTTTAGAGCTGCTTTAGTCTTTGTCTTTCAAGCTGAAGATGGCTTAATATATAGTTGTGTAGGTCTGAAGACACCCTCAAAAGCCGATGCCTGCTCAGCGGCTCCGGATCCATCTGAGGGAATGATTTCCGAGTGTCCAATACCTTGAGTATCCAGGGGCCCAGTCAGCTCCACGTGGGAGTCGGAAGCAGCCTGTGGCTCTGAGGTAGCGGGCACCAGGGGCTGCGAAAGCACCTCACTGAGAACTGGTGACTGGCCTAGCAGAGGCCTCGTCGTCGGTTTTGGACCTCGGATGCCTATCCTTTTCCTTGTCCTTGCGTTCTTTGTAAACTACGGTTGTCGGCTGGTCCGACGGCATTATATAATTAAATCTTCGGCCAAAGTAATGAAATGCAAAATCGAACCGACGCTTAATAGTGCGTTGGTTAAATCTAGCACAAAACCGACAGCTAGCAACGTTGTGATCAGGGCCTAGGCAAGGAATACAGTAAGAGTGAAAATCCTTATGAGGTATTTGCTTCTCACAAGAAATACAATTGTTAACTTTTTCTGACATTGGTCTGGAGCAAGAAAAAAGTTTCTCCAATGGGGTACTTAGCTTTAATGAAGACTTCGGTTCTGAAATTCGGATTTGAATATCTCAGGAGTCGGCTGACCGGCACTTGCGAACTGCTTTTGCTTCGGGCACCGCACGGCAAGAAAGACTGAAGAAAATGGCATCGGCTGCATCTTTTATACCCCTGGCGCATTGACGTCAAGGAAGAGGCGACAGCAACCGACGCCGGACCTACACTTTGGAATTCTGGCCGACTGAGGGTAGCCTGCCAGCAGGATAACCCAAGAGTAATGACTGCAACAGTGAAATACGATGAACATCAATAAAATGACTATTTGAAAAAAAAAGATTAGAGGAATAGTAGGAAAGAAAATCTTTATGAAATATTGCACGAGTTAATTTACACACCATATATGTAACAAAAAATATTTTGTCTGATGTGAATCAGACACAAATGCAATACATAACCTCACACTATGCAAGCTTTACATACAATGAGCATTTAACACTTATGTCAGTGTAATATTGAGACAAGATTTAGAGAGAGAGTGCTTTCACAGAATATCCTGCTCTACATAGGAACAGAGGATTCTGAAGCCCATACATACAGAAGAGCAACAATATGTACAGGCCAGTACTCTGTCAGAAATACTGGGTGAGCAAATTGCTCTAAGTAAGGAAATAATTATTTTGAGCTGGGATACAGGATCTGAATTGCCTAAACATAGTAAAGCCTTAAGTTTAATTCTGTTGGCTGCCAAAAAAGCAATTATAAGAAAATGGAACTCTATACCAACTGTGTTTTAGGTATTGAATATTATAAAAGAGGTAAAGGAACTGGAAGATGGAGCTTTAGAAAAGGGAAGGAGCAAATTACATAGGAGGAGGAGTGAGCTTTAAGGGAAGGCAGGAAATTCAACAATTTTTGTAATGCTGGACTGATAGTAGCAAAGAAAATATATGTGATGTATATTGTATTTAAATGGGAAAATATTAAAATATGTTTTTCTGTATGTTTGCCTATGTCTCAATTGATAATTTAATAAAGGTGCTTACAAAATATATATGGGGCAGATTAGAGTATGCAATAACTTAAAGATTCAGAGGTACAACAATTACAAAGTAAAATGGGTTATATAACTATGTACTGCACTTAAAACCAAAGCAACTGTAAAAATGTTCCAGAAATGTAGCAATCCTAAAAGATTCTGGCAAGAAATAAATTCACTCATTGGAAGACACCAACACACCACCAGTTAAGTAGCTACCTCATTATCAAAGTTATCAGACACAAACCTAAACACAATGCTGACAAGATTTGCCTTCTCTTTCAGTATACCCAATTCAACCGTAGCTGCATCAGTGGCACCATTTGAAGCAGTACAAACTCCTGGATCCCAACCTTTGATTTAAAAGGCATAAAAAAGTTTGCAACTCTGAGCAATGCTGTTTTTTTTTATAAAGAGCAGTCTTGGTTCAAATGATTCAAATAAAGAGATCATAAAGCTTAACAAAGTACAACATAACTCTAAAAATTTAGGGACAGTGTTTCTTACTGTTGGCTGCATTAATTCAATCTTATGTGCAACTGATTGTCTGCAACTCTGTATGACTAGCCACATTTCATTATTTTTATCAAAATTATTTATTATATAGTCCATTGTTTGTATTTTACAATTATGTATCAACTGGCGCCAATAAATTTTTTCTCTTTAAGTTCTATCACTTTTGTTAAATTGAATGTGTTCATATTGTCTTGAGTCTAGGCTATTGGAAATAATAAAAATAGCCAAACTTTAAACCCTAGATTTGTATATATAAAATTCTTAAATATATTTAACATATCTGTGATATATGAGCTAACTGGTTTATTTTTACCTTCTGATAATTAATCTCTTAATAACCAATGAAAAGTATTACTTAAAATTTTATTATGCTGTGTTATTAGTTGATTAGCTTTAAGCCAGATTTATTCTTGTATCTCTTTCCACTTAGCAGTATAATTAGGAATTAATCAAAAAGTTATAGTTTTGACAGTTGAGAATAACGAATATAATTCTATATCTAGTAGATCAATGCCTCCTAATGACCAATATCTTACATGGTGATCAGGTTTATTAGGATACCAGAGAAAATTCCTAAACAAAAAATTAAACTGTCTTATACAAGTTTTAGAGGGAGGGAGAACTACAGATTACATTAAAATTAATATTTTTGGAAGAATATTCATTTTAATTAAATTCAGTCTCTTTTCCATTGTAAACAGTAGTTTATTCAATTTATTAACAAGATGTTCTACTGTCTATAGCTTATTAATGTAGTTGAATGTTACTGTATATTCAATATTATCTGCTGAATTTATACCTAAATAATTATCTTTAACTACATATTTAGAGAATTGTCTCATAACCTATTAACTTAGAACAAATACATAAAACTATGTACATCTTCAAAAAAATAAGTTTAATCATCCATAGGTTAGTACTAGGCTAAATGCCCTTGCGAGCCATTGTAAGCCTAGCCAATTATCCCTTGTGAGACTCAAACCCTGCACCTTGTGTTTGTAAGGCAAACATTTTAACCATTAGGCCCACCCTCCCAATCCAGATAAGAAAAACTGCCCTAAACTAACAGCTGCACTAACTGGCATTACCTAACCTAAAATTCAGGTTACTCATGCTAAAGCACATGTTACAACTTCTCCTCTCACTTACACTGATGGTGTCTGTTCTTTTCATATCTCTATTCCCATGCCAGATGTGAAAAACAGCTTGTATGCTTTCAGAAAACTTTAACTTTTATCATTCAGAAAAAGTGCACTGGCTATCTTTAAATTAAATTATACACTGTTCTATTAAACACATTAAAGTATTAAGGCAGGTAGGGAAGCTGCTGTCTCTTATTGACTTCCAATAATTTCCAACTTTATTTTTTTACAGAACTTCTTGCCCTTGTACCTTTAAAGTGTGCATTCCCTTAGCAAAAAATGCTGAAAACTCTAAAGATTAACTGCTTGTACCTGCAGGCAGCTCATCTCCATGGAAAAAGTCAGCAATAAGGAAAAACACACCTAACAACTCTGCAGATGCATGACGGGATATTTGTCAGTTCTACTCGGTACAGAATGTACACTGCCTTCAGCCACAGACATCTCGGCTCCCACTTAACATTTGCTAAAGAAAAAACAACAAACTAATATCATTGGAATATGCAAGAAACCTAGCACTTCTCATGGCTTTTGCCATTTTGTCATATTTTCCAAGCCTACCTTACAGAAAAAAAATTGTTTTTGGATTAAGTCAATGGCATTATTCCAGGCATTCACGTTTGCAAAAATGCAAGAAAAAATCTTAACTCTACTTATAATACACTTTTACACTCCTCCCCACCCCAGCAGCCCTTTCTTCTCTTTTTACGTTAATATCTTTATCACATAACAGTCACTAAAAAAGACTCACCCCTACTCCCACATTTAAAATACCCCTAAGTACATAATACACAAAACTATTTTACTAGTTAACATGCAGGTTATATCATGAAATGATTTATACAATTACTATTAAGAACAAAAAAAAAATTCTACTTAGTTATTTTTTCGTTTTAGTGTCCTTCTAAACATTAATGAAAAAAGTGGGGTATATGGTATACGCTTTACAATCCATGCACAAGTTTAACAAAGTTCAATATGTCTTAGCCACTACTTCTTGAAAAGCCATATTTCACAAATGTGACTGATGATTTACTATCTCACATTTCTTCACTAATATCAGTTTTGCTGGTCTTCCTCCTGTCCAACTTCATTTTCTAACACCAGACTCTGGTTCAAGTACAAGTTACTCCTGATTCTTCTAGTCAACTCATGTGCTTTTTTCCTGTTGCTGAAGTATTTTCCTTTTAGAACACTGGAAAAGGTTTCACTGGCAAAGTTTCTCTATATGCTTTATTGTCAGAAGAACTGAAGAATTAGCAGCAGAGTTCCCTTTCTGTTTGTTAGCTCACTTTGCTTTTTTGTTTATTTTTCTTGGGTGGTTGAATGGGGGTGGGAGTGCCTGCATTACTCAAAACCCAGGTTACCACCCCATAATCAATGGATAGAATAATGGATCTAGTCATAAGCACCAACTCCGATGAAAACACTGTCAAAGACTGTTGCCCTGCAACATGGTGGGTCTTCTGTCTTTTTTTATATGCACTACACTAGTGGGAGAATCACAGGAGCAGACATATCGACACTGCAAGAGATTCTGTACCTCTGACTTCCCCTACACCTAAAGAGTTTGGTTCTCCTGTACCTGAACCTGGCAAATGTATAGCACCAGAGGATGTGTCAAGACCCTCATGTCACACAAAGCTATAGTACTTCCACCACACCAAGGGACCTGGTGACAAAAAAGGGCAAGTGGTCTAACAGCCTGCACAAGGTTCGTGCAGAGTCAAAAGCCATAGGCTAAGGCTTACTTCTTGATTTACTTCTATGTTTTTAGGTGCACAAAGGTGCACCATAACTGAGTCCATCAAGACAGGGTATAAAAGGAGCAATACCAATAATGGTTGTACGGTCAGCAGAGTAAAAAATGGCCACTTTTTTATTGTTTATTTTATTTATTCTTTTGTTGACTAGGTTGGTCCCACTAGACTAGTGGCCGCTTTTCAGGGAAGACCAGAGAGAGTTTTTATACTACTAGGGGAAATTTGGCCAAGGCAACATGAACTTTCCATAGTCTTTCCAACAGGTACCATGCGATCTTTTACACCCACCTAAATTACCATTAATACAAGCAGATGGGGGGGCTTTTGATTTAATGTCTCATCTGAAGGACGGCACACTCAAGAGTGCTGCCTTCTGCACCAAAAGCAAGTGTGATACCCATTGCACCACTGACACTGCAGATCACACCATTCTCCATCTAAAGAGTAATCTGAAGTCTATTTCTGCAAGAATACTGTTCTGAGCACTGCACTGAATAAAATGACAGTTTCAGAAACAAATTTCAAATTATAAAAGAGACGTTAAAAGTCCTCTATTTTTTATAAAAACAATTAAAAAATTAGAATCAAAGATTAGAAACAGCATAAAACAGTTTTAGATAAGAAATAAAGCACGAACTTAAGAAAAAAAATTGAAATGTGTTAACATATAAAATGGCACCAAAATATCTTCTAAAATGCTGTAATCATACTTAATCACCTCAACTAATCCTAATAACAAAGAAAAAAACTACAAAATCAGCAGTTTTTTTCTGTTAAAACTTCCAAATGAAGCTTTTAATCAACAGAAAAAACAGGTGAGATTAACTTGCAGCTATGGAAGCACAAAGTAATGAGAGGAAATATAGTAAAATGCCATTAGTACAGAAAGTCAGTTAAACATTCACAAATGACCATAAAACACATTTGAAGTGCTAAATGTCACCAGGGGAAAAAAAGCAATCAGCTTATAACAGTAAAAGCTTTATACTGTGCAGGCAAAATAAAAACCTAAGCATGTACAAAACTAAAAAAAAAAGTCACAGCAGTAGAATATACCTTTGAAACTCTGACAGAAAAAAACAAAGGGAGGAAATAAAACCAAATGGGCTTCTTATCTTAGCTCAGCAGCTGAAAAGACCAAGAATAAGGAGCAGTATTCCAAGAGATTCTTTCTTAGTATGGCACTTGAAAACTAAAAGGGTCTGTAAGGTAGTCCATGTACTTTCAAGTGACTGGTCCATCACACCCTTAGACAGGCAGTGGGGGTGACTAAGAGCTTTGATAAACTGTCAGAGGAGGGTAGCAGTGTACTACTACCTGAATGACAGTAAGGCAGTGTGTTAGTTGAACATCTCTGGTTATCAGAGGAATGGGTGAAAAAGCATACAAGAACATTCCCGTCTATCGAAATGAAAAGGCATCTGTCTTCCAGGCCTGCTTGCAAGGGATCCTGAAACAGAGTTTCTTTACTCGACTGCACGCACTCGAAACTCTCCTTAGCATGGAGAACATCGATATCTGTGCAGTAACAGAAACCTAGTTCAGGGCTCCCGAGAGCACCCCAGCACTACCAGGTTATACCTCATACCATGCTTTTCGGCCCCAAAACTTGGACCGAACCACAAAAGGAGGGGGAGTATCAATATTCATCAAAGATACTCACACCTCCAGGTTGGTGGCAAAGCACGAAGCATCAGAGACTATCCATGTGCAACTAACAGTGGGTAAAACTGCCTTCCAGTTTATAGCCTGCTACAGACCACCCTCCCAAACCCAGGAACCCCACTTGGCCTTCCTGAGAACACTGGAAAATATGAAGGTCTCTCCAAACACCATTATATTGGGCGACTTCAACTACCCAAACATAGACTGGGAGCATTAGTCTAGCTCCAACACCCTAGCCCAAAGGTTCCTAGAATTTATAAACTCAAATGCTATGGAACAACTTGTTACCACTCCCACAAGAGGGGAAAACATACTGGACCTGATCATCACCAACATGGGGACTCTATGCTCCAGACCAGAAGTGTATCCCTCACTGGTAAGATCAGACCATAAACTAATCTCACAGGATATTCACATCCCGACCCCACCCCCTGCCCAGAAAACCACAGTGAAAAACTTCTCTAAAGCAAATTTCACACTCCTCAAAACTGAGGTGGAATCCTTCAAAGCCCCGGGCCTGTGGAAAATATGGCCCAGACCGCAGAATCCTTTATAAACGTATTCTATGAACACCTTCAGGAATGCATGGATCATGCGATCCCAAATAAAACCAAGACCCAATCCTCCAAAGGCAAACGTCCTGTCTCTTGGACCCCAGCCAAAAACAAACTATACAATAGGAGGAAGCTACTAAATGATAGAGCAAAATCCCAAAAAGGGAAGGCATCACTGATCAGTATTAGCAAAAAACTACGGGCACTCATAAAGTTGTCTAAGACCAGCTTCGAGAGAAAAATTGCACAGGACACTAAGGATAATCACAAGGCTTTCTTTAGTTATGTTACGAACCTGGTTGGTAATTCCCAGATATGCTCAGAATTAGTCCAAAATGACAAAAAATACACTGAACCCACAGACATTGCCAACATCCTAGCTGACAGGTTCAGCGCAAACTTCTCCCCCTCCTCCCCACCAAAAGGGCAAATATCTATCCCATCAGAGTGCTGCCCCCCTGACATCTCAGATGCTCAGGTAAGAGCTGCCCTTTCCAAAACAAAAAACACAGCATCAATGGGACCAGACGGTGTCCCGGGCTGCGTCCTACATGAACTCCAAGAAGAGCTAAACCCAAACATAAAACTACTGTTCAATCTCAGCCTTACTACAGGATATGTGCCCAAAGAGTGGCGTACAGCAACAGTGGTCCCTCTCCATAAAGGTGGTGCCTCAATGGATCCTGGAAACTATCGCCCCATACGCCTGACTAGCTTGGTCTGCAAAGCTATGGAAAGGATCATCATGGACCTCATAAATAAAGATATTGGGGACCTACAGACACTGGATCCTACCCAGTTCAGCTTTGTTAAGGGCAGATCCTGCCTCTTAAACCTGGTTGATTTCTTTGAAACAGTCACCAAGGCCATTGACGAGGGAAGGTGGTCCACACAGCCTACCTGGACCTCGCAAAAGCCTTCGATACAATACCCCACTCGGGCATTATAGATAAGCTCACCAGCTTAAATATAAACCCCTATGTCACTAGATGGATTGCAAACTGGCTCAAGGACAGAACCCACATGGTTAGAATTGCTGGAGCCATGTCAGACTCCAAACCAGTTACAAGTGGTGTCCCACAAGGCTCAGTCCTGGGACCTCTCTTGTTCGGTATATATTTCTCGGAGGTACAGGCCAACACGGAAGGACTGTGGCTGACCAAGTTCGCAGATGACTGCAAACTGGGCGCCATAATCGACTCTCCAGCCGACACAAGCATCCTCCAAAAGGGCCTCATAGAAACAGACAACTGGTGCCAGAGCCATGGCCTCAAGCTAAATGCCAAAAAGTGTATAGTCATCCCCTTTGGCAAAAACAAAGTGCCCACAAATTACCACATAGGTGGTAATCCATTAAGTACAGAAGAAGTAATTAGGGACCTGGGGACCCAAGTTGATAGCAATCTCTCATTTGACAACCACGTGGCCAAAGTGGTTAGAAAAACATTTTATATAGCCCACCTAATCATGAAGGGATTCACATCTAGATCAGGGGAGGTCATCGTGCCTCTTTACTCATCCCTCATCAGGCCCATAATTGAGTACACTGCCCATTTTGGGATGTACCTTACCAGACACCTGCAGCAACTGGAAAGACCCCAAAAGTACCTCACCAAGAGGATCAAAGGGCTCAAACAGATGCCATATGCTGCCCGGTTAAAGAAACTCCAGCTCTACTCAGTGGCATACCGCCTGTTCAGAGGCGATCTGTGCCTGATGTATAAAGCCATGTCCAACCCGAATTAATGGACATGCTGCACCTCAGAAAATCCAAATCCCATCGAGCTACGCGCTTGAGAGACTTGAACCTCAGCACTGAAATAAATAGGGCATGCTGGAGTGACAGATTCATAACCCAGAGGCTCCCTTCACTCTGGAATAAAATCCCAGTCCAGGTTAGGCAGAGTCCCTCATTGACTCTCTTCAAGAGGAATCTTGATGAGTGGATGGGAGATCGTAGGTTTATCCCGGGTATCACTTCTGTGTCACTGTTACACAGAGGCACAGTATACTAACCTCGAAAAAGGGCATAGCAAAATAAATTTAAAATGGGTGGCGAAAGCCAAACACATTCTGGCTAGGCTTATAAATGCCCTAGGGCAGATAGCCTAGTATGAACCTATGAACCTGTTTTGACTGGAAGTAAACAGATCTACTTCAAAAGCTCATCATAGCTGGTGGAATTTCTGGAAGACCACAGTGTATAGCTTCCGTTCTTGTGGTTATGTCTTGGTCCTGCTCAGCTTGTCTACCACAATGTTTTTCTCTGACAGAATGCATGAAGCCTACAGGGATAAACTGAACTGAGTTGCTAACCTGTAAAGGAGCTAGGATCTGGTTCTCCCTTGTTTATATACTAGATCAATGTGGTGCGGTCTGTGGTTACCATCAGAGAGCCTAAAGTCCAAAGATGTTTCAGAGATTTGAGAGGATTTATTAGTGTCACAATTTCCTGGATATTTGTGTTTCAAATTGTCTTGTTTGTTCCATAGTTCACTCCCTTTGTGACAGCTCCCCAAAGTCTGGAGCATTTGTCATTACACAGTGAGTGTTGACAGGGAGAATGGATGACATGGGTTAAGAGACAATTTTTTTTCCCCACCAATTTAACTCCCTCTTTTACAAATTCCAGCACAGAAACTTGAAAAGACATAGGGTGCTAATGCGGACTCTAAACTGACTTGACAAACCACTGAATCTTTTTTCATGCAAAGTCTAGTCAAGGGAATCATGAGAATGGTTGAGACCATTAAAATTAGAATCCTGAGATATTCTCTGGCAGAGTCTGGTATGAAAAAACAAATCAAAAATTCTAACTCTTGTTATCTTGAGGAAGAAATATCATCATAAGTGTTGTGTCTGGAAGACACCCCAGAAACGCTCTCTTATGAGAAAGAATGACAAAGTTTAACTCCCTATTGACCCGAAATCCCAGGCTGAGAAATAGCTTTACTATTCAGACCACATATTGGAATCTGCAAAAATAAGGCAACTGTCCAAATAATGGAAAAATGTGAATATCCTGCAACATGCAATGAGCTATCACAGGAGCAAGCCAATTTGTAAACACTCTATGGGCTGTAGATAACCCAAAGACAGCAAACTGAAAATGAAAACCAAATATGAGAAATGTAATGGTGATAGTTAATGGTGCTTATTGCTATTAGACACAATAAACAGCAGAATGGGAGAGCCCTTTCACCATTGTGAAAAATGTGATGTTAAGAATACCGCAGACTTGCCAGGGAGGAGGCATACATATAAACTCTACCATGCTAAATTGATGAAGCCTTATTATGACAGAGAGGTCTTGATATTCACCTTCTGCAGTGGGTGGCAGGAGAAATCTGGAAGTACATCTTCTTAGTGAGGCTCAGTCTGATACCTTGGCAGATGGAGCACACCTGTCTTAACAACTAATTCCTACCCTGTTTCAGAAAATCTGAGCAGTATTAGAGGAATATGGGATACATTTACTGGTAATAAGAGTGCACTTACCTAGTACAGTACTTTGTGGGCAGAGGACCCCAAAAGCCCTTCAAATAAGCCCCTTACCGGATGCCTGAAAGAGTTAGACAAACCAATCCTGGGGTGATGCCCATGTTCCTCCTGGACAGAGGAAGTCGTTATTAACATACCATAGACCATTACCTATGTGAACTTCACTCACTCACTCACCAACATTTAGGGCAACTCAGGATAAATATGGCAAGGCTTGTGAGGGCTATAGGGCCGTTAGCCTAATAACCTTCTATGAACCTATGTACACCATCCAGAAATCCTTGCATCAAGTCAATAGTTAGCCACACCCAGCTTGTAAGGCTTAATCAGTCCTCTGCTTAAGGTAAGCATCTGCCTTTGTGAGAGTGCTTATTTTTCCACAATCGCCTTAGTATCTGTATTGCTGGATTCCTTGATTACCACCAGTAGGAATGAATTTGATGTCACCCATCCATTGATCTAAGTTGCATTTGAACAGGGTCAGGGAGGGGTTCTGTTTAACATGAATTGGAAGCCTGTTCTAGAGAACTGACAGTCTCTGGGATCTATCTCTTCAGCACGACCTGTTCATGTCAGAGGCTAGGTTAAGATCCCTGGAAAGAGTGACCCTTGTGCAGTTTGATTTATGAATGTGTGGCACTCCCATCAGGGTTGGGTCAGGCACAGGTCACCCCTTAGCAACCTGTAGGAGACAGAATACAGTGACAGAGCTTTCAGTCTTTCTGCTTATGACTTGTTTTGTGCATCCTGTAACTTCATGGTGAGAAACCTCTGTGGTCTTTCCAATAGATGCAGGTGTCTGGTGAGGTACATGCAAAAGGGACAACTGCACTCAAATCATTGGTCTGATGAGGACCACGTACAATGGAATTATAACATCCTTAGACCTAGATGCAATGTCTTTACTTATAAGATGTGCCACATAGAAGGATTTCCTTACTACTGTGGATACATGGTGGTCAAAGTTCAGGTTGCTATCAACCTGAGTACCCAGACCATGTACCACAATGTCTACAATTAGGGGTTACTGTCTATAATATAATTAGCAGGGATGTCAACTTTTCTAAAGGGAATAATAATGCATTTTTTTTGCATTTAGCTTTAATCCATGATTTTGGCACCAATCATTTGTCTGTGTTAACCCTGTCTGTAGTATATTAACATTGTTGGGGACTCGATGATTGCTCCCAATTTGCAATCATCAGCAAACGTGTTCAGCTACAGGTCATCCAAGTTTTGCCTGGACTTCTGAGAAATAAATTCTGAAAAGTAAGAGGCCCAGCAAAGAACCCTGTGGTATGCCACTGGTGACTGGTCTTCTGCTAGATGCAAAATCACCCACGTTGACAATATGTGGCCTGTCAGTGAGCCAGCTGGCTACCCATCTGGTAATCTAGGGGTTAATTCCCAATTGGGAAAATTTCTCTATAACAACAGAATGGGGGATTGTGTCAAATGCCTTGGCGGGGTTACGATATAGGTGGTACGCACTGTCTTTCCCTCTTCCAGGGCCTTGGTGACTTTCTCAAAGAAGTCAACCATGTTTAATAGGCATGCTCTACCTTTAACGAATCCGAACTGGGTTAGGTCCAGAGTTTGGAGATAACCTATGTCCTTGTTAATAAGGTCCATAATAATTCTTTCTATTGCCTTGCAGATCAGGCTAAGCAAGTTTATGGGCCTATAAGTACCAAAGTCAGTTTCGGTTAATGGTCCCCCTTTATGCAAAAGAATTACTGTCACCATCCTCCATTCTGCCAGAACATGGCCAGTTTGCAGGCTGTGGTTAAACAGGGATCCAAGTGGGTCTGCTAGGTCACGTTTTAAGTTGTTTAAAAGGCAACCTAAAATGTTGTCTGGTCCCACTGATGCCATATTTTTGGTCTTGGAGAGTGCCGATATGACCTGCTCCCTTGAGATAATAGGCTGAAGAATGGTGACAGGTATACTTTGAGGGATGACTGCAGGAGACAGGGGAGTGAAGTCTGCTCCAAATCTATCAGCTAGCAGGTTGGCTATTACCTGCAGTTCAGAATGGGTGGAGCCATCCACAACCAGTTCAACCCATATCAGGGTATTCCCTTCTAGATTTTGGATGCAGTTAAAGAATGCTTTGTGATTATCCTTAGCTAGGGAGGCTACTTTTGCTGTGTAATTAGTTTTGGAGGACTTGACAAGATCTCTAATTTGCTTCTTTACACTAGAGGAGGGATTTCTTCTTCTGCTGAGCTAGTTCCCTCTTGTTCTTGGACATCAGTTTCTCCTGTTGTATATCCTGTTTATACCTGGGTCCATCAGGATGGCTTGCTTTTTTAGCAAGACCTGGTTTTAGTCTGGTCAGGTACAGCCAATTCTATACAACTGCTTAAGTGATCATACAGGACATTGGTGTACACCTCACTATAGGAGTCCATATTATCTGTGTTCAAGGGGGCTTTGAATCTGCTTTCAACAACACTTAGAAGAAGATAGTTTGTCTATGAAAAATTAAGGATTTTTGAGCTTGATGGAGTATCGTCTTATAATTACATCGAACAAGACTGATTTATGGTCCAATCTTACCAGGGAGGACATCACACGGTGGTTGGTGCAATACTCTCCCATGTTAGTGAGCACTATGTCCAGGACATTTGAACCTCTTGTGGGTGTGCTGACTAGCTGTTCCAGAGCATCTGCATTAATAAAACTCCACGGTAAGGTGGTTCACACAGCCTATCTTGATCTCGCCAAGGCTTTCAACACCATCCCCCATTCTGGAATTATAGCTAAACTCACTAAACTAGCTATAAATCCCTACGTCACAAGATGGGTTGCCAACTGGCTCACTGACAGAACCCACACTGTAAAGGTTGTAGACTCCAAATCTGACCTCAAAGCAGTGACAAGTGGAGTACCACAGGAATCCGTCCTGGGACCTCTCCTATTTGGTATCTACTTCTCTGAAGTACAGACTAACACAGAAGGCCTCTGGCTAATGAAGTTTGCATATGACTGCAAACTAGGAGCCATAGTCATTCCCCAAATGATGTGGATATCCTACAGAAGGGCCTCACTGAAACGGATGCCTGGTGTCAGAGCCATGGCCTCAAGCTCAATGCCAAAAAGTGCAGTGTCATCCCCTTTGGTAAAAACTCCGTACCCATGAACTACCACATAGGCAGCAATCCACTTAACACCGAATGTGTGATAACAGACCTTGAGACCCAGGTGGAAAGTAGTCTCTCCTTTGATGGTCACATCGTCATAGTAGTCAGGAAGTCCTTCTAAGTGGCACACCTCATCATAAAAGGGTTCTCATCCAGGAAAAAAGAGGTCATTGTTCCCCTCTACTCGACACTCATTAAACCCATTATAGAGTACAATGCCCCTTTTGGAATGTACCTCACAAGACATCTGCAGCAGCTGGAAAGGCCACAGAAGTACTTCACAAAGAGGATTACTGGCCTCAAACAAATGCCCTACACTGACCGCCTCAAAAAACTCCAGCTTTACTCTGTAGCATATCATCTACTCCGAGGTGATCTCCTCCTAACATATAAAGCTACGTCAAACCCAGAGCTGTTGGACATCCTACACCTAAAGAAATCCCAATCCCTCCGAGCTACACACTCTAGGGACCTAAACCTTGTCACCACAAAAAACAGGACATGCTGGAGGGATAGATTCCTGTCCCAGAGACTTCCCATAATCTGGAACAAGCTACCCATTTATGTCAAGCAAAGTTCTTCATTAGCACTCTTCAAGAAAAATATTGATGAGTGGATGAGAAATAGGAAGTACACCCCGGGGATCACTTCTGTGTCTCTGCTCAACAGTGGCACAGGAAAATAACTTTCTAGGGTGGCGTAAGCCAGGGAACCTTGCTGGCTAGGCTTACATAGGCCCTTGGGCCGATAGCCTAGTACCTACTTATGAACCTCTGAGCTAGCATGTTTGTGGTCATGTATGTTTCCCAGTTAATGGGAAGATAATTAAAATCACCATGACTAAGGTGTTGGGCTGTATAGCAAGTGACTCTGATAAGTCCAGGTATGCAGTATGTTTTTCCTGTTTCATGGTGGGGGACCTATAGCTAATTATGATGAGGTAGGGGGCTTTGCCTATACTTAATTGAACATTGAGTAGCTCAAGACAGTCATTGTGTTGGATCAGTCTCTAAGTGTACTTACCCTTAATGAACATGGCTACATCTCCTCCTTTGGTTCTTTCATTCTCAGTTTGTGGTCTGAACGTATAGAAGGCATTATAGCCCTGCATAGCTGGGGTGCTTTCCATGCCTTTGAACCATGTCTCAGTGACTGCACAGATGTCAGTATCTTCCAAAATGATATTTATTTATTGCATTTGTTGACTGGGAAAGTCCACTGGGCCTATGAAGAGCCCTATTTTCAGTGGAGGCCCGGGGAGAAAAGCTCCACAATATTACATACAAGAGAACAATTAAATAAAAATGAAACAATGTTAATACATAGAAAATTTGCTTACAAAGCAAGTGCAAAAAGCATATATGTAACAGAGATAATTGTCATTAACTATAAGCACGTTAACTACAAACAACCAGGGAGTGCAGTTTCTTGTTTAGATTCTTAGCATTAAGCAGCAGTACCTTGAGTTTAACCAGAACCTCACAAAACTTCAGTCCAAGGCTCCAATATAAGGCTATCCCTCCAGAAAGAATGTAGAGAGCCAGTAATTCCAAAAAGTTTATTGACACACACTACTCAAACACATTAACTGATAGTACATAAAACAGATTAAGCACTTTCATTTCCGACAGGAAACTTCATCAGAATCAAGGTACAAAAACATCCTCCAGCATAAATTAAGGAAAAACCTCTCCCACTGGATAATCATCTGTGTCTAAAGTGATGACATTTAAAAACATATTCAAATGAATTCAAATGACAAGACAAAGTGTTTTAAAAACATTAATTAAAAACATTTAATTGAAAACTGTATAGCCATAAATACAATAAAAACTATAAAAAGCAGTGAAAACAGTAGAAATTATCTAACCTGTATGTATTGTACAGAATATAGTTAAAATCTGTTTAACTTCATTTTAGTTTGTTGGCATTTAATTTCAGGGCTGGTGCTAGGGATATATGATCACATAATCCAGGAAAAGTACAGGCATCCAAACACAATTGCCATATAAGTTACCTGAATTCAAGTCTACTCTCCTTGAGTACCTTGAGTTTATCTAGACAGGATTTTGTTATGTTGGGAGGTTTGTTATTCTGACATTGGCTAAAAGGCAGAACAAGGGTGGCTTATGTATTTGCCAGTACCTGAAAGCCTACAGGAGACCATCTCTGGCAAAACAGCGTGGCCCGTCAACCATGTCTTCTCAGCCTGACAGATATTGGATTCCCTTGGAATCACACAAGAAGCTAAGCCAAACGTTAAAGTCAATCATTTTTTGTTTGTATTCTGGCATCATCTTTGGAGAAGGTAGAATGCTGCTTAAGGCTAGGCTTATACCTGCATGTGACAAATAATCTGAAAACTCAATCATGTTTCTCTTCATATAGTCCAGTGAGGTTCATCTCAAGTCATTCACCCCAACATGGACTATGATGGACTCATACCGGTACTTGTGGTTGAGTGACTTGATGGATCCTGGAACTTGACAGGCAGCTAACCATAAGGAACATGTGTGTGTCTCACAACAGAGTCACTTATGACCAATACATTAGGTTTTGTGGTGTTACACCTTACTGCCTTATTTGTTGAGACACTGGTGAGTGTGTGTTGTGTGTTCTGGTTGTTGTTTGCACTGTTATGTGTATAAGTGTTTCCTGTTTGGAAGGCCTCTGATCCTCTGGTAAGTTACTACTGAGTACCTCCACATATGTGGGTTTGTGTGTTGTGTCCTTACTTAGTGTGGGAAGTGTGTGCGTACTGACAACTTGTTTGGCATTCAATCTGTCCTTACGTGAGAGTCTTGCCTCCAATTTCATAGTAACTACATTTCTCACATAAAGTATTAGTATTTGTTTGTTTCAGAAGTAACTGGTTGTCAGTATACGTGACACAATTGCTACATTGCCTCAGGATGCCCATGTCTATCAGGCTGGCCAGAGAGATGATGAGAAACTACCCATCCATGATAGCAGGCTCTTACTGTATGTTTTATTAGCAAAGGGAATGGGTTAATTTGACAGGAATGTGCTGGTAGCACTGAAAGTACAAAAGGGACATATACTTTTGTGTAGTCTAAAGTTGATCAATAATGCAATGCTACTCAGTGTGCAACTGAGTTGCTCCTAGAGCAGTATAAAAGCTGCAGGCACAGACAGGATCAGCATTTGTACTAGTCAATCCTAACTATAGTCAAAAATTCATTATACAGGTAAATGCTTTAATCTATGGGGGGGCTTGGGTGGGCTGTATTTAGGCAGGTTTCCTCAGAGAGAGAAGAATACTCTGTGGTGTGCTTGAGCCGCAGACTTCAACCCAGGGAGGAACCTTAAGCAGTCACAAATGAAAAGTGTCTGGGCTCTGCAAAAACTATAACAGTATATCTATGACAAAGTTCAATGTGGTTATAGATCACAACCCTTTTAGATGGTTACACAGTGAAGATGAACACAATGGGGGAGATTCTTAGACGGAGTGTTAGCCTTGTAGTCCCACAATATGAGCATACCGCATAGAAGTGGTACAGGCAATTTTAATGATTTGCCTTGAATGGGTATGGGGTAATGTACCAAAAGACTGCACCCTTGACTCAAGCTTAATTTCTTGAGGGATACCTCCATAAGACTTTCTTCCAGTTATTATAGGGGTGATGCTACACTAAAGGAAATTGCTTTAAAATTTTTTATTTTCCTTTCATACTGTAGACTAGTCCAAACAAAAATAAAATCACTGCAGATCACCACTATGTTCAAAGATTTAATAAAACTTGTATCCACAAACAACACTGGAACAGATAAAACAAAACCACAAAATAAAATTGTCCACTTCTTAGTGCTTTTGGGTTCAGATAAAATTACCATTGTACACCATGGTATTTAAGCACGGCAGCAGCCAATCACTCCTCAATAATACACCCGCCTATTTTTAGGGCGCGTTTCATTGGAACTAGCTCATTGAGACCAGGATGCCTATGTGCCATAAGCTCAATTATCCATCTGGTCTCCTCAAGCTCTGTCAAATCCTTTACGTCTCTCCCCCCTGAAACTTTTATTCATGTTCCAAATAACCCTAAACCTAAATGCATGTCCCTCATTCTGATCAATGTGCCTAAAAAGGGCATTATGTGGATTCTTAGTTCTAATTGCTGACAGATGTAAAACCCTCACTTTGAACATGCAGTTTGTCTTGCCTACATAGAAACACACACATTGCTGACACTCAGCTATGTAGACCAGATCTGTTGTCTTGCAAGCAGCTCTTGCTTTGAAATGAAACACCTTTCCTGTGACTGGATGTCTAAATACTAAGGCTTTACTGATGTAACTACAAGCCTTACACGATCCACAAGGTATAGTCCCTTTTTTGCTAATAAGTTGTTTCAATCTGGGTCCCCTTTCTTGTCCCAAAATGTCCTTCAAATTTTTGTTTCTCCTAAAGCCATAAAATGGCCTATCATCTATCAACCCCTTTAAACTTTCACTGTAGACTAGTGGCACTCTGTAAACTATATTTGACCCTGTTTTAATCTGCAAAATGAAGGTTTTGTGTGGAGGCATATACGGCTAGATGTACACCTCTCAATTGTCCAGAATATTGCAGAATATGCAGATTCTTGCCTCACACTTTTGGTGTACTTCTCATAAAATTAATACCGTTCTGGCAAATCACGGAGAACTGAAGTCACTAAATAAAGACAGACATTTAAGTTTTGCACTTCAAATCTTTCAGAAAATGCATGCTTATGCAAAACCTGTCATTTTAACAATTTTCTAAGATTATAATTTTAAAATATGTCTCTGATTTGGGGCTTTTGTCCTTCATTACTTTTGTCTTTGCCCATAATTCTTCTGTTTAAAGGTTCAGGGGTATGACTGGATCTTAGACAAAGATGGCACTCAAATAGGGGTCAGTAACTGAATGGGAGTCAATGAAAGACTGGTTAAGAAGGGGAGCACAAGACCACATGACAGAAATGACAAACAGGTTTGTACAAGTGAAACAGAGGGTACAGGCTCAAATCAAAGTATAGATGTAGATACTCAGGAAGGGTATGACCTGGAGAGTGCTACCAAAGATCTAAATGGAGATCTAGTAATAAGACAAATTTTAAAAAGGCAGCAGCAGTAAGGTGGATCCACTATAAGACTTCTCTGAGAGAACTAAAAGAATAACAAAGTGTTGCCAAAATTGATAGATATGGATCACGGTGGTTATGAGGCAAACAACTGACAACATTAATAGAACAACGATGATCCAGAAGGAAGTAAAATGTAAGAAAATACTGCTGTTGTTGGTGGGTCTTGAAATACAGAAAGCAACAGAAGCATATAAATTCCCTGACACAATAATTAAGTTAATTAGGAGGATAAATGAAAAATTGGAGGTAAAAATTTAAGTGGAAAGGTTCCTCTTTGATAAGTTGTGCAAGAACAGAGGAACCAGGCAGTGCGAAAGGGGTGTCCTTTTTCCGTTTATTTGCTTTACATTTAGATCCAGTGAAAAAGAAAATAAGAGAGTAAGAAATTCCAGGATATGATTGGTACAGTATTCAAGAAAAGTTGGCTTTATTTGAAGATGATATTATTTTGTACTTGATAAATCCAGGAAAGGGCATCCTAGTGTTGTGGAACATTTTGAGACAGTTTCATGTCTTTCCTGGATACGTTACTGAAGATAAAGAGTACAGTTGTGTAATATCTTACCATAATGGTAGATGTCCTCTTCACTGCTGCTGTATTCATTACACTATGAATCCCCTGCCAAGGGCAGCTCAACATCTGGCCAATATACCAATGCCTTTAGGTTGCTTTAATGTATGCCGTACATTACGTGTATGCTCCTTGCATAGCATAGGGCATAAAGGTGATGTCTGGACATACCATCCTCACAGCCCCAGTAGGAACACCAGTCCAAGGAATAAAGAGGTATTCAGTACATCCAGTAGAGAAATGGACAAGGGGGATGAGGGAGGGAGTGAATACTAACAACAGTGAAGAGAAGGACATCTACCGTTATGATAAGATTTTACACAACTATACTATGTCCCTCCATTTCAATGCTGCAGTATTCATTACACTAGGGAAAGTGCCAAAGCTCCAGTAGAGTCCTCCAGGAAGCCATGAATGATGGCCCTAGCAATGCCAGCTCTAGCTCTGGAAATTCCATCCAACATGTAGTGCTTGGTAAATGTATACACACAAGTCCAGGTAGCTGTCTCAAGAATAGAGTTAGTATCCAAACCTTTGAAAAAAGCATCAGAAGAAGCCACAGCTCTAGTAGAATGAGCCTTAACAAAATAAGAAATGCTCTTACCATGAAAGGAATAACAAAAGGAAATAGCTTTAGAAATCCAAGAAGAAATAGTCTGCTTGGACAAAGCTAAACCTAAGGACCTAGGATGAAAGGAAACAAAGAGCAGAACAGATTTTCTAATAGTCTTATTCTTATCCAAATAAAATGTGAGTTGACTATGTACATTCAACATGTGCAGGAGCTTCTCAATGCCATAATGTGGAGAAGTGAAGAAAGTGGGCAAATGAATAGACTGATTGAGGGACAACTCACTCACCACCCTGGGCATGATAGAAGGATTAGTATGCAAGGGCACCCTGTCCTTATGAAACACCAACAAAGGATGACAAGCCATAAGGGCTTGAAGCTCAGACACCTGTCTTGCAGAAGTAAGGGCTAACAAAGGTACAGTCTTCCAAGAGCAACGATGCAAGGAAGCAGAAGGTGCAGACTCAAAAGGAGCCGGAGTCAATTTTTCCAAAACAAAGTTAAAATCCCAGGGAGGAGGAACATGCTTCCTCGAAGGCCTAATATGAATGACACCTTTAAGGAATAGTTAGCTTCAAATCTAGAAGCTACAGGAGAAGTTAAAGGCAGACAAGCAGATATAGCTGATAAGTGGACCTTAACAGAAGAATAAGCCAATCCAGCTTACTGCAATTCACATAGATAAGAGAGAACCAAAGGAACATCCACAGAAAGTGAATCCAGGTTATGAGAAAGACACCAAACAGAAACCTCTTCCATTTGGATAAGTAGGATTTCCCAGTATTGGGTTTCCTGGCCTCCTGCAGGACCCTAAGCATGTCCTCAGAAAAAAGGTGTCTATGTGGAATCAAAATCCTATCGCTCACAGTATCAGCTGAAGAGTGGACAGGTGGGGATGGATGATAGATCCCTTGTCTTGGGTGAGTAGCTCCACCCTGTGAGGTAACTTGTGATAACTGCCCTTTGCTAAATGCAGAAGAAGAGGGAACCACTACTGTCTCAGCCAAAAGGGAGTCACCAACAAGATTTTGGAAGCATACTGATGAATTTTGAACAGGACTTTTGGAATGAGGGGAAGGGGTCAGAAAGTGTAAAGAAACATACCCTTCCAAGAAAAAGTCAGGGTGTCCAACTTCCAAACCAGAGGACCTGAGAGTCTGGCACAAAAATTAGGAATTTGTCTGTTCAGAGGGGAGGCAAAAAGATCTATTTGAGGAGTACCCCACTGGTGGCAATTTCAAGAAACACATCCCTGTGAAGCATTAATTTGTGGGACTAAGTAAAGGAACTGCTCAAAGTGTCTGCCACAATATTTTGTCCTGAGGGAATGTAAACTGCCTGAAGAGACACTTGATACTGGATAGCAAGTTTCCACACCAGGAGTGGCAACTGGCAAAGATAAGATAAGATCTTGTCCCTCGCTGCTTGTTTACATACCACATAACTGTGGTATTGTCTGCTAACACCTTGAGATGTCCCGGAGAGAAGAGAGAATGAAAAGCCTTAAGAGCCAGTAAAAGAGCTCGCATCTCTTTGACAATGACGTGCTCTTTCTGTTGAAGAGGCAACTAAACACCCTGCAATTTTAGGAAGCCAAATGATACTCCCCATCCCATGTTTGAAGAGTCTGTGAACAGTTCCTGACAGGGAAGAGGGGGATGAAAAGGGAGCCCTGGATTTAGAGACAATCCACCACTAAAGTTAGTATTTAAGACAAGGCAGAAGATGAACTAAGAATTTGAGGGGATGCACATGCCAAAGCCAAACTGACTTCAAAAACCAAATGAAACTTTCTCATGTGGAGTTTGGTCAGAAGGAGTATAGGAATGGTAGAGGCCATGAACCCCAGAGCTCTCAGAAATTCCTAGCTGCTACAGAGTGCAGAGAAATAACAGTTTGAAAAAAGGAAATAAGTATTAAGGTCTTGGGAGGAGGCAGGGATGCCAGCATAGGCACAGTCTAGAACCTGAACCCCAGAAAAACATGGTCCTGAGAAGGAGTCAGAAAAGACTTTTTGAAGTTTATTGCAAACCCCAGGCTTTGCAGAAGGGAAATGGCAAAATGAAAATTTTGCAACAAGATCTCTGGAGTGGATGCCTGAAACAGGAGGTTTTCCAAGTAAGGAAAGACTTGGATCCCCTGAAGCCTGCAAAAAATGATCACAGGAGTGAGGCATTTGGTGAATACCCTTGGGGCAGTAGAAAAGCCAAATGGCAAAGCAGAGAACTGAAAATGCTAGGAAGCAATAGATAAATGCAAAAACATCTTGAAAAGGGAATGAATAGGGGTATGGAGGTAAGCATCCTTGAGATCCAGAGGCACCAGATAAGCCTGAGAAAGCAAAAGAGGAAACAAAGTCTGAAGTGACATTTCGAAAAGAAGGCACCTTCAGAAAAGTGTTTAGATGAGAGAGGTCTCCAAGTAGCCTCTTTCCTGGACACTAGACAAATCCTTAAGTAAACCCCCTCCTCCTTTGGGACATAGGTACCTTTGAGTCAAAAGATTTCAAAGCACCCAATGAAAGTAGGACCTGAGGGGGTTAAGCAATACCCATATAAGGGGGAAAAGATTTCCAGACCATGAAATACCCCTGGCGGATAATGGAAAGAACCCAGGAATCCTAAGTAATCTTTAGCCAAACAGGAAAAGAGAGATGGGTGAAGAGAAACAGGAAAGTGTCTGGGAATAATAGGACAGTCAAGCAGCACATGCTTTATTAGGAAAATGGGACTTCTGTGGCACAGAAGTCTGAGTAGCTTTTGCAAGAGGAGCCCACTTGCAACCCTTTTTACCCTCAGAATGAGGATGAGATTGCCTGTGAACAAAGGCTTACTAATTGGAGTAGTTTCTCTGAAAGTTAGGCACAGGAGAAACAAACACATGTTTAAGTTCCTGTAAAGCCTTGCCTTTATCCTGAAGAGACTTAAACAAAGCAGCAGCTTCACCAGACAAATGTTTATTATCTAGAGGGGCATCCATCAACTTAACCTTAATATCATTAGGCAAAGTTTGAGCCAAAGCCAAGAATACCTCCTCATCACTGACACAAGAGCAGCAGCCCTAGAAGACTAGAAGAAACATCTACTGAATCTTAACTACACTTGACGGAATGACGAGACTGCTGGGAGAAAGTCTGTAAAAGGGAAAGGGCAGAAGTTTTATCTTCAGAGTCTGGAAGATCACAGATCATTTCACAGGCCTCGGAAAGCACAGCCAGCAAGTACCTGGTCATATGGGTCTAACAATTATATATATATTTGTGTGTGTGTGTGTGTATATATCTAAGACAAAAAGCTAGAATTAAAATTAGAACATACTTATCTACTAAGCACAACAACAGATCCGTCCTATGCTTGTAAAATATTTCAGTTAACATGAGGGATTATGGTTAAGGGGAAGAGACTTAACACTGTATCCAAAAGGTTAAAAGTGGCCAAAGATGGATCCAACTCTGATCCGAAGATCCATACAGTGAGGAATGGAAGGAAAAGACCACATCGGAGGAATATGTGATATTATCATTAACTAGATTGCAACAGGATTTGGAGTGGGTATTTGAGCAGTAAAGGATATTTCGTACTTGACCTGGGTATAAAATCAGTGTTGCCAAGAGTAACACAGTAGCAACTGTGATCTATTTTAGTTCCTAAGAAGGATGAGTCTCACATTATGAGACTCTAATAACATCTAGTATCTAGTGCTCCCTTTGGTAGTATATGTAGCAGATCCATTTTGAGTAGCACCATCAAAGGGTTATATGGCAAAGTTAAAGAATGGTGATAAAACTTACAAAGGACTCTACAAATAGCTTGGGAGAAGTTAATGTTGCCTAAAAACAGGACTGGTAATTCCTGATGACTATAATTATGTAAGGACTTGTGTGCTGAAGTTTTATCTTGTGACACACTTATCCAACTGTAACAAAAAAGCATCAAGATCTTCTGATTAAAAAATGGAGCAAACGTTGTATATTTTTCAATACTGTATGAACAGGTGTTGATTGACAGGGTTGGTTTCACCAAAAAACATATATTGTATAGCTTGAGAGAGATAATCTAAGTGACCCAATTTAAGGAAGTATACACAAGGAACTTATTCCTATTGGCTATGATAGTCAGAAGAGAAAAATATCCAGAACTAAGAGGTTTGGCATAGCTGCCACACAGAAGACCAGTACTAGGCTCAGTTAAATGTAATAGAGGCTATTTTGGCAAGGGAACATATACAATTTAACTAACAATTATCACCTTTGATGCAGTTTTATTATAAGGCATTGATTAAAGAGCTTAAAGCTCTTACATTGGGCAACAGAACAGATGTGGAGCAGCCCTGATTAAATGGTTAGCAAAGGCTCGGTCGACTAATAGTGAAACAGCCTGATTAATAAGTGACACATGCAGAATGCTAGAAGAGTAAGTTCTGTTGTGCGAAACCTAAGGAGGGTGGCATCCTTTGCAGTGATGTCAAGCCTCTGAACAACTTAAGCTCTTTGCCTCCACCCCCAAATAGGTAGATATTCCCATCCTCCCCATGTCATCTCAAACAGACCAACAAGTTGCTAATAAAACTTTGGTCACCTGGGCAATAGCCAGATCTTTATTCCTGTATATCAACAGATCTGGTCATCTTGGTAAAACTTCCCTGTGAAATGTTACAATATATATATACAGCCAGGCAGTTAAACACGTGAAAAGATATACTCTTCCCTATAAAAGAAGGCAACTATTAATGTCAGTGATGGCCTGGAACCGTGTTCAGGACCATTTCCTCTGCCCTACGCCTAGTAAGTGCCAAGACAGATTTCAAGTCCCCTGTAACCCTGAACAGGATTAAGCAAGTAATTAGAATGAATGAATGAGTGAATTACTCATATTCAAGATTATCATCTACTAATGTGCATTTAAATGAAAATATTGTTGACTGCTTTGCACCGTTTTCTTACCTTTGCTTGATGTATAGAGTAATGCTGCCTGGAAGGATACAACTGGCAGATCTGTGAGGTTATCTTCTATGGACATCTGTACTGCAAACCCTGCATCAGGGTTTACATTAGGAAGAGAGAGCAAATCCGTTGATCGTACAAAAAAATTCCCATGGAAAGTATGAATAGAAAGCCCTTGAAAATAATTTAAATAAAAATGAATCAGGAAAGCACCATTTACAAACATATTTCTAAAACAAAGTAAAATGATTTTATACATCACAAAAATTAATACACCAATAATGACACCAGTATTAATTCAGCTAGTGATCACAAACTTAATTATGATAGCGCAATGTTCTTCTTTTACTTACAGCCTTTTCCATACCATCTCCTTAAGTCTGAAAATGCCCCAATCAGAGGAGTCATTTATACCTCTAGGTTAGAGTTTTAGGAAGGACACTGCAAATGAGGCTACTGGCCTGGGCACAAGGTTGCAGGGGAAATGAAGAGTGGAATACAAAAAATATTAAATTTTATTACAAGTCTGCAATACTTCAAAATTTCCTACTTCCCATGCCCATTGAACATTTGTAGGGACTCCTCTAGCCCCCAAGAAAAAGGTCTGACTCATCCAGGCCAGAACGGAGTACTGACCCACTCACACTACAAAGGGTAGAGTTTTTTTTTTTTTTTTTTTACCTGAGATGTATTTTACCCTCCCAGTATGTTAACCATACCCGAATTTCCAAACAGCAAATTAACGAAGGACAGCCGCAGGTGTGCACACACGCACACAAACATGCATACATATGGGAGAGGGTTCCCTTAGTGGTAGGTGCTCCTCCCACATTAAACAGCTGCTATAACAAAAAAAAAAAAAAAAAAAAGGGAAGAGAAACAGATAACCAAGCACTAAAAGAGGCCAACATCCACAAAAAAGTAAAGTGCAACTGCTAATGACTTGTGGTCATGATTTGCCTGCCACAAACTGCACAACCATTTATTTCACGAACTACTGTTTTGCTTCAGTGTTTCAGACATGAACACTGCAAAAAAGTAAAAACAGTGAAAATTTTCAGAACTTAGCAGTAGAGCATTCTGACTTCTCTAAGCCCTCTTCCACCACATTCAAATCTAATACAGCAGAAACTGCTATCAATGTCTCTCAAAGAGTACTTACAAAGCAAACCAGAGAAAGAGTAAAAGTGTCTGATCACTTGTGTAAATGTTGGTAGAAGATGGAAAGCCCAACACTCTTGTTAATTTAAAAAGTGCTACGGAGAAACTAGTCTGTCATGTAAATGCAGGCAGCCACAAGCTTTGTGTGATAAAAAAACAAATTTTTTGACAACGAGAAGAAATCAATAAAAGTTAAATGAAAAACTGGTTGTTTCAAGATATGGTACTTGGATGGCTATATATGTCAAAGCAAGCAGTGCCTCTTTCCCTTTCTCAAGAGGTTTTCATGCTTAAAGCATCAAGGAAAAGTGAACAAGTTTGCAGTTTATACTATCTTTCCTACTGGGATGGAAACCAGATACAGAATACTAGAAAAACAGATGGTATGTTTGGTCTGCATGCCCAAAATCAGTTTAATGGTAACTTACTTGAAGATTATCATCCCTTGAACTGTTATCCTTTTTCCATTTTAGACTCAGTTAGTTTAAATAAAGTTTGATGAGTTTTTTTACCCTTTACTTTTACAGATTATTTTTTAGATGTATTCACCATACAAACACTAACATATATCTATATCTACAAATGCAAACACATATAGATACATACACATACATACATGTAAGATGTTGCAAGGGTGGTCCAGCCCGCTATCCTCTTTAGTAATGGGTATTAACCCTAATGCTACTATTCTCCCAACCCTAACCCTACATTTTATCATTATTAAAACATTCACGTAACACTGCCATTACATGGACAAATTTGAAGCTAGTGCAGGGGGGTTTAGTTTTATACATATATACATATATATACATATATATATATATATACATATATATATATATATATATATATATATACATACATATATATATATATATATATATATATATATATATATATATATATATACACATACATACACATATATATATATATATATATATATATATATATACACACATATATATATATACACACATACAAAGCTGATAAGTTTGGATCACAAACAAATGTTAGATATTGGTAAACCAAGTCATGCTTGTCCATAGTGCTGTTTTAGAGTTTAATTGAACACTCTACTGAAGAGCACTATACAAATAAATGATATAATCTGCATCTGGAGCATTTCTCCCCGGGCCTCCGCTGAAAACAGGCTCTGTGGAACCTAGTCGGACATTCCCGGTCAACAAATGTTAAATAAATAAAAATAAATAAATAAATAAAATAATACCTATTTACATTATTTGCTTTATCGCAAATAGCCCAGAAAGCTGGTAACTCTCTGACAGAAACAGCGCGTCAGACTTGTTTTGTATAATCAAATATTGCATTGCATATAGATACATGTGCTAGCCTTTACATTTCTAACAACTACATTTTAACGAGCCTATTGCTTATGAGTTCCTAACACTGCTCATATGTAGCTGGGGTATACATGCTCATTTACTTCCACTACGCGTTGTGCACGTGGAACGCATCTAGGGACATAAGAATCACATATGCCTAGTACTACTAATTACACACTTTCTACAGATGAAACTGTTTCCACCACTGTGTATTCTTTATCTCTGCGTTTTGCATAACTGTTGAGTCACAAATGTACCTGTTTTTGTAATGTACTTACTAAGTGATTTGAACAGTGTTGATTTTTACTGATGTACTGTTGCATATGTAACTAATTTGTGCCTGAAAAACCTTCTCTGCTTTCTTATCCCTGTTTTAATGTTTGGCTCACTACCTTCTCTCTCTTCCTACTTTCTTTAGGTCTATTGAACTAGTACATCCCTGTACTGAATAACCTGCATAATCCCTCCTGGAAGCACTGGAAACTTGAATGAACTTGGATTCCACCTACCAGTCTCAGTGAAAACAACCCTTCTAAAACTGATAATGTACGTGTATATCCAGCTACCTGTACTTTATAAAAATTTTTTTTATTAATATAAAATATTTTAACAAAATTATAAATATTTTAAAATAATTTATATTTATTAACTAAAAGGCTAAAGTTTAATCAAAAAATGTTAAGGGGTTTAATATCTTTTAAAATTTAATTGAACCCCAAAAAGGAAGAGAAATTTTTAAAAACAAATAAATTTATTTTTAAATCTGTTTTTCCTTGGAAAATTTTAAAAAAGGTTTAAACCAAGTAATTTTCAAAAAATAAAATAAATTTTTAAAAAAAAAAAATTTTAAATACCTAATTTTTTTTTTTAAAAATGTTTAGGTGAATTTTAACAAAATTTGGTTTATTTTTTGTAAATTTTTCCCATTCCATATAAATAATGGCTTTTTTTTATTTCCAAAAAAAAACCAACAAAAAACCATTTTAGAGGTTTTATAATTCCCCCAAAAAACCTATAATTAAACCCCTTGGGATACAATGCCTTTTTTACTTAAAATTAACATTGGGACAAAAATAAAACCTAGTTCCCTCCCCAATTAAAAACATTTTCACAAAAAAACTTTTCCAACTTGTATTTTTTGAAAAAACTGTTTGGCCCCAAAATTACCTTTTTTAATGTTTAATATTTAAATTTAATTTTTACTGTTTCCCCGGCCCAAGTAACAAATTTGGCCGAAAACCCCCTTTTTTAACCCAAAATTTTGGCCAAAACCTTCTCTTTTTTTTAAAAAGGGTTCCATTGAATTAATACCCCAAAATTTGAATTAAAATGAAAAAAACCCTCCTGGAAGATAAAAAAAACTTTATTTAAACTCCCAAAAAACCAAAAAAAAAAAAAATTTGGGAAAAGTATTAAAAATCCCCCCACCGTCTTAAAAAGGGTTTTTAAATTTAAAAAACCAAAAAAAGCAATGTTTTTTTTTCCCCTTTTCTCTTTAGAACCCTTTCCCCCAAACCCTATTTCTTTTCTCCCCCTTTATTACTTCTTTACTCACCCACCCTTTAAAACCCCCTTTGAGAAACTTCCTGGGTTTTGAATTAGGGGCAAACCCTTTCCTTCCCATTTTTGTCATAAAAACCTTCCCTTTTAAATTTACTCCCCAAACCCCCGGGGGCTTTAAGTTTTATTTATATTATTTATATAAATTTATATTTTAATAATATTTAAAACCTTTTTTTTTTTTAAAATTTTACATACTTAAAACATACTTAAAACTTTAACATATTTTACATTTTATATTTTAACATTTTAAATTACATTTTGCTACTTTTTTGGAAATTTGGTTTAAAAATAATATAGAAACCCCTATTTTCCATAAATAAATAATATAAAAAAATTTAAAAAACAAAATTTTAATTAAACCCTCCTTTTCTTTTACAATATCTAAATCCCTAAAACTACTTTCTTAATTTTTTAACTATTAAAAAATTTATATAATATATTAAAATTTCTCTTATTTAAAATTAAAATGTTTTTAAAATTTACTTAACAAAATTTTATGAATTTAATTTTCTTTTTCATTTAAACAAAAATTAAAATATAATATTTTTTTTTTAAATTAAAACAAAACCCAATATTTTTAAAATCCCATAATACTATTAATTAATAAATAAACCCCAGGAAAATATTGAATCTTTTACTTATTTAATAATCAAAATAATTTTTAAATTTAAATTTTTTTAAAATTTTAAGATTCTTTAAATTAAAGGCCCAAAATAATAAAAAAAAAAACACAAAAAATAAATAAAATTATTTATACCCAAAATTTTTTATTATCCAATATAAAATATTTTAAAAAATTATTTAATTCCTTAAAAAATAAATTTGATATGTTATAACAAACATAAAATAATCAAAAAATGAAATAATTTATAATATATTAAATACTATAAAAAAAATAATTTTACAAACAAAATTTCCAAATTTTAAATTTTATTTAAATTGATTTTTTAAAACCCTTGAAATAATCTAAATAATTAAAAACTAAATAATATTATAAACCCAATAAATATATATTTTAATATCTTAAAAAATATAAATTTCAAATATTAATTTACCAAATTTAAGAAAATAGTCTTATATTTTAACATAATTTTTGGTATTTATACAAAACCCATATATAAAATATATGGTTTTTAAAACAAATTTAATTAAAAATTTTTCCAAAACAAAATAATAAAACCCAAAATAAGGAAACATCTTAATTTATAATACTTTAAAAAACCTATCAATTAAAAATTTAAAATAATTAATCCCATATAACTTATACTTTAGCAAAATAAACCTAGTTATACCATAAAAATATACAATAAAAAAATTAATTATGTTTTCTTTAACTAAAAATTAATTTCCATAAAATCCCTTATTAATATGCAAAATATTTTAATTCAAAACATCCTTTTAATATAATAATTTTAATATTAAACAAATAAACAACTATTAAAATATAATAAATCATTCTAAAATAAATTATAATTTTTAACTAAAAACCTAATTCCCAATAATTAATATAAATTTTATACAAAAAACTTTAATAAAAAATTATTCCCAATTTTAAAACAAATAAATAAAAAACCAAAAAAGAAAAAGGGAAAATTTCTAGTATTAAATTTTCATAGGAAATTTGGGTTCAACTAAACCCTAGGACTTTAATTTTTCCAAAAATTTTTCTAAATATTAATGACTAATTTTCTTTTTAAAAATTTTATATCCAAATTCAAATATATCCAACATTTAAAATATACAATTTATTTTTTTATACTTTTCTTTTTCCTTTAAAAAACCTGTTATAATTTATTATAAAAACTTAAAAATTAAAAATTTAAATTTTTAATTTCACCCTCCCCAATAAATAAAATTATAATATTTTTATTTAAAACAATTAATATATATGTTTAAATATATAAAAATTTATTTAAAAATATAAAAAAATATAAAATAAAAAATTTATATATTATATATATAATATTTTATTTTTCAAATAATTTTTAAAAATTTAAAATAATATATAATAATAATATATTTATAATAAATTTATAATATATAAAAATTTTATATACATAATAGAAAATATATATATAATAATATATATATTATAAAATAATAATTTATAAACAATAACAAATTTTTAAAAAAAAATTTTACTAATAAAAAACCCAAAAATTTAATAAAAATAATAAAAAATTATACTATTAAACTTTGGAAATTTTAATTTTAAAATATTTTCCAATACCCACCAATTTTATTAAAAATATCCCTATTTTTAAATTTAACAAAATAAAACATAAATAATAAAAAATATTACATAAAATAAAATTTTAAAATTTTAAAAATATAATAAAAAAAAAAATTTTTAAACCATTTTTAAATACCCAAAAAAATAATAAAAAATTTTTATAATAAATAAAAAATAAAAAAATAAAAAAAATAAAAAAATTTTAAAAAATAAATTAAAAAAAAAAATTTTTAAAAATATATAATACTTTCCCAAATTTTTTTTTTTAAAAAAAAATAATTTTTTAAAAAATAAAAATATAAATATAATACTAAATAAAATTTTTAAATTTTAATTTATAATAATTTAAAAATAAAAATAATAAATAATATATAACCAAAATTAACTAAAAATTTTTTTTAAAAATAAAAAATATAAAACCAAATATTTTATATTTTTAAAAAAATATACAAAATATATAAATACAAAAAAACCAATATAAAATATAATATTATAATTCAAAAAAAAACTATTAAAATTTTATTATTTTATAATATATATTTAAACACAAAAACTATCAAATATATTATATTAATATAAATAATAAAAATATAAAAATTAATAAAAAATATTTATATTATATAAAAAAAAATATTTATAATAATATATATTCAAACAAAAAACCAAAAAACAACACTTTTTTTTTATTTTACATTTGGGGGGAAGTACTTCCCCTTTTTCAAGAGGAAAAAACCCATTTTTAGACATATGAGATTTACATAATAAAAAATACAATATGGCATATCAGATAAAAAAAAACAGGAAATTATAGAAAAGGGAAAGTTTCGGGAAAAATTCCTATTGGTATAATACCCAAAGGAAGGCTCCATATTTTCGACAAGCAAAATTTCCAATACAAGAGTAAATCTAGCTTTCAGAGGAAAAAAAAACAGCGTTTTTTAAAAAAGACACAGTCTAAAGGAAATGCTTTGTAAATATAATAACTAAATGAAAAAGACATTTGCCTAGTAGTATTCATTTCTCACGGGGGAAAAAGGAGAAAAATGTGGCAATCATCTGCTAGTTAAAGGAAAGGAAATACTGAAACCTGTTGACAGAAAAGTAGAGCTAAGTTTAGTGGTACAAAAAAAGTTATTTGGGGTATGGACAAGGACATAGTCAGTGAGTTTTTGGGGTTTTTTAAGAGCTTTTTTGAACAGACTGCGGGAAAGGGAATTAGTTAGGGAAGGGGTGAGTTCCAAATTTGGACAGGGAGTAGGAGAAATTTTTGCAGAGTTGGGGGGTTTTGAGTAGTTTTTTGCAGGAGAAATCTGGGGGACTAATTAAAATTATTAAGTGAGGGAATTTTAAGAGGGTGGTTTACAAGTTTATGAGAAAAGGTAAGTTGGGTTAGGTGAAAATTGAGGGAGCTGCCAGTGTATTTAAAAGGAATACAGTGGTGCCCTTTGGGTCCCCTGATGCAAATTTTCAATTTTATTGTAAATTTTTTTTAGGTCTGATTGAAATTTGTGAGCATGGGTGATGCATAGAGTTTGTGATTAGAAAAAGGGGAAAATTCTGGTTTTTGGGTTTATTGTTGGTTTCTTTTGGCCCCCATTTTCTGGATTTTTTATTGTGAGTGAAAAAAAATGAATTTTGAGTTTATTTTATATATATATAATAATATATATATATATATAAATTAAAATAAATAATTTTATTGCTTTAAATTTTAAAAAGAACATGATGTAAAAACAAAACAGAATGCTAAAGGTTATGTCTGTTTAAGGCAAATTATTTTTTGCTAGCTGTTTTTAGAATTGTAACAAATAAAGTGATGGCTGTATGTTAGTTAATCTTCTCAAACACCTATCAACCAATACTTGGTTCTCGTTTAGACTTCAAGTCATCTGTGTTGTGAACTAAAAGCCAGGGAATACATAAAAATGAGAAGTTATGTACCTACCATAACGTTCCATGTTAGTTGTCTTCTCTCGCCTTCTTTCTTGCTGGATGGGTTCGGAGCCAATCCTCGGTCGACTGCCACTTTCTAAAGCTCGAGAGCTTATTTTACCGCTCGAGGCAACCCCCCCATCCCATGATGCTAGGCATAACTCCCCCGATCTCGTTTGGAAGCTGAAAACCTAGCATAGGCCAATAAAAAAAAATCCTCCAACTGGAAGGAGGAGGAAGAGGATAAAACCCCCCAAAAATTTATCACACTATATATATCCTAGGACACCAGATTTAAAAAGGAATAAAAAGGGCCCTTCAAGGAAGGGGAAAATCTTCTCGGTCTGGGCCAGGCTAGGGGATTGGGGGGAAAAGAAAGAAGGCGGGGAAGACAACTAACATGGAAAGCTTTTGGTAGGTACATAACTTCTCAATGTTAAGTTGTCAATCTCGCCTTCATTCTTGCTGGATGGGACCCGCCCCCAGCACCTTCATCCTGGGTGGCTCATTGGAACAGACTCTTGAGAATGGTGGAACCAAATGTTGCTCTGTCCCTGGAGGCCATGTCCAATTTGTAATGGAAACAAAGGTATGAGGGAGGCCCATGTGGCTGCCGCACAGATAGTGTCTATTGGTAGTCTAGCTTGAAAAGCTGTAGATGTAGCTAGTGCTCTGGTTGAATGGGCTTTTGGCTTAGAAGTTAATTCCCGCCTCTGAGTTGATAAATAGATGTAATCACAGAAGACAGCCACCTAGATAAGGGGTTTCCTTGGAAACAGGAAGGCCTTTCTTATTTTTCTGCATAAAAAAACAGTTGATCAGATTTTCCCTTTTTTGTTTGGTTCTTCCAAATAGTATAGCTGGCGGTGAACATCTAGATAATGTAGCTTTTGTTCCCCCTATTAGTATAGTTTGGGAAAAAAATGGAAGATCAATTGATTGATTTAAATTTGTCTGGGGCCACCTTTGGGGAAGAAGGATGGATTAGTCCTTAGAGAAACTCTGTCTTTGTGGAAGATTAAGTAGGAGGGGGAAAGCAGAGGGCATGAAGCTCAGATACTCTCCTAGCAGAAGTAATGGCGACTAGGAAGAGTGTCTTCCAGGAAAGAAATTTCAATGAACAGGAGACCGCGGTTCAAAGGGGAAGAATCAAGGATGTTAAGACTAAATTAAGATCCCACTGAGGTGGAGGGTCTTTGATCGGAGGCTTAAGTAAATATACACCTTTAAGGAAAGCTTTGCAAAGCTTATTGGACATGATGTTGTGGTCCATAAGCCTGTATGAAAATTTTAAATGGCTGCCAACTGAACCCTTTTCTGTAGAGGCAAAAAGACCCCGAATGAAAAAATTTTAGCTAGGAAGTCCAAGACCCCAATGAATTGGGGCAGTAAGGGATCTATATTCCTTGCCTTTGCCCAGAAGGAGAAACGTTTTCCCTTTACTAGTGTAAATCCTTCTGGTGGAAGATTTAAGGAAGCTACTATGATATCCCGGAGGGATTAGAAATCATAGGAAGCCTGGCTAAGGAGGAAGTGGAGCAACCAAGCAGTGAGGTTGAGAGAATGTAGGGATTGGTCCATCTGCCCCCACTGATGGGTCAACAGATCTGGAAACTGGGTCCAGATGCCAAGGCTGTACCAAAAGATAAGATGTAGGAAGGGAAAACCCTATCTGTCGAGGCCAATAAGGGGCAATGAGAATCAACTTGGCTCTCAAGGCGGTTGCTTTCTGAATTACTTGTGGGGTTAGAGGAAAGGGTGGAAAGGCATAAAAAGTCCCCGAGGCCAATCTTGGACTAGAGCGCCCCTGAGGGGATGGCCTGGAAGGGGAAGAGGGAAGAAGTCGGGCATTTGCTGTTTTGGGGTGTAGCAAAAGATCGCAGCAAGGAAGGCCCCACTTCTGAAAAATCTCTTCCGCCACAGATTGTTTGAGAGACCACCTGTGGCATGAGATAGCTCTGCTCAACCTGTCCGCTATGATGTTGGACTTCCCGGGATATGGTTGCTATCAGAAACCGCTGAGAGGAGATTGCCCATTGCCAAAGTCTGAGTGCCTCGACACAGGGGGTAGGACTTGGTTCCCCTGCTTGTTGATATACCACACTACGGACATATTGTCCGCTTGGATTGCAATAGTTCCCAGGGGGAAAAGAGTCGGGGGGGCTTGCAACGTTAAAAGCACTGCTCTCATCTCTAGGACATTTATGTGCAGGTGGCATTCAAAAGGGTTTCCAAGTGCCATGGACCATCCTGCCCTGAAAAGCCCCCCACCCGATCAGGGAGGCTCCGATGTCACCGTGGCGACCGGGGAGGAGGAACAAAGGGTCTGCCTTGATGGACTTGAGGGGACAATATCCACCAGGACAGATGACTTTTTGGGAAGGTTTGGGGTTATCCATCTTGTGGTGCATGGGGGGTTGCTGAAAAGACCATTGGGCAAAACATCCACTGTAGAAGACGCATGTAAAAGCGGGCAAGGGGAAAAAGTTTAAAGGGCCATAAGAAAAACTTTCAGGACATACCTGGCCTGAATTTTGTCGCTCTGAAGAAGAACATGGTTTTGAATATCTAAGACCCTTTGGTCTGTTAACTTTGCTGAAAGTTGTGGGGTCCAAGTTGGGCCTATAAAGGTAATAGACTGACAAGGCGACAAGGCAGACTTTTCAAAATTTATAAAATTCCTAGCCCTCTGCAAATGTGAATGGTGTAAGCTCTGGCTTGGGGAAGTTGATGCCTCCTGCTGCCAGTGAGGAGGCAGTCGTCTAGATATGGAAACACCTGGAATCCTTGCCCTCTCAGGTGAGCCTTTAAATGCCGCCATACATTTGGTGAACACTCTGGGGGCTGTAGTGAGACCAAAGGGCAGGGCTCTGAATTTGGGAGTGACTGGCCCCAGCCCCAAAACGGAGAAACCTTCTGGGGCCCGTGAATTTTTTATTTATATACGATCCTGAAGGTCCATGGAGCACATCCAATTGTCCTTGCCCAGAAAGGGCAGAATGGACTGTAGCTGACCATCCCGGGAAACTTGTTCTCTTTACAAACTTGTTTAGTTTGCTGAGATCTAATATTGGTCTCCAGTCCCCTGTCTTTTTTGGTACCAAAAAAAACCTTGAGTAGATTCTGGATCCTAGTTGGTCTGCTGGGACTGGCTGGATGGCTCTTTTGCTAGCAGTTTTGATATTTCTGGTACTGCTAGTTCCCTTAGACCGGTGGAACTCTGGAAGGGTTCCCTTTGCTGAATTGGGGTTTGGGTAAAGGGAATTTTGTAACCCTCGGGTATGATGACTGTACCCATTTGTCTTGAGTAAGGGAAAGCCAGGCTATTGGGTACAGCGACAATCTTCCCCGACTGCCTCCGGTGGACAATCGGGCAACATCTCAGGGATGCTGGAAGGGTTTGTCAAAAGAGGCTCCTGCTACCCTGGTTTGGGCCCCCCTGCCCCTAGGGGGTTGTTGTTACCCCTCTGCCTCTGGGGGGAAACTGACCTCTTTTCCCGGCGTGACTCCTTGAGATTTGCAGAACCACATTTTCCCCCCCTTCTGACCCTTAGGGGATGGTCTTGAAGGGGTGGAGAAACGGACTCCTACGGCAGAAAGAGTCTTGCCATCTTGTTCGCATCTGGTCAAGGTGTCTTTCACTTGAGGTCCAACAAAGCCCCCTCAAAAAGGGGAAATTTTTGAAGGACGCCCTTTAAAGGGTCCCAAAAATTAAAAGCCGCATCCAGGGTGGCGCCTTAAGGCCACTCCTGTGGGCCCCACCCCATCGGCTGCATATGAAATTAGGGATGGGGGGAGTTAACAATCGAGTTAGGGTTCCAAGCTGTGAGTTTATTTTATCCTGGGACCCAGCAGCTGATGGATCCTGTAAGACTTCTCCCAACTCTTTGAGAATATTTTCTGAAAGGTGAAGTGAAAAATAATTCAGCGACCCCATGGCAAAGGTCGCTGAAGGTAACATCCGCTTCCCGTACCTATCCATGGTCCTAGAATCCTTATTAGGAGGATGGATAGGTACTGAAGGATCAGCTAGTTCCTTCTTGGTGGGTGCAGCCACCACCATGGCATCCAAACCGGGGCACCTTTGTTAAATTGCTTGTCAACTGGTGCTGTGATGAATTTAGAAGGCCTCCGGGGGGGGTTCCACCGAATTGGGGCCCCGCCTTCCGAGCCACTACTTCCCCTAAGGGGTCGAAGGCAAAACACCCAGGAGGTGGAGGGTCGAGAACCAAAGCCTCCCGGTACTCCCCCCGAAGGATTAAGGGGAAAACCAGTTCCCCTCTGCTTTAGGATTTCTAGGATGTCTGAGAAAGAGACATCCTCAGAGGGGACTTTGGGGATCCCTCCGACTCATCCAAGTCGGTGTCAGATGTAATGGACTCAGGGAGTCCACATGCTTCCCTTACATGTCCTTTGCGGAGGCTCCCGACAGGTCAGGAGAAGCCTGGAAGAGGAAGATATTCCCAGGGGGAAACCTGAGGCGTTGGATCTCTGGGTCCGGGAGCAAGAGAGTGGGAAAAGACATCAACAGGCACTGTAGTGGAGGAGCTGATGGAGCTGACCCCGACTATGCCCTGGGGCTAGTACCTCATCACCTCAAGGCTCCTCTATCAGAAAAGGGCCCGAGGGCCCCGCCCCAAAAAGGTAGGAACCCCAGGCCGCACCGACAGGGGAAAGGGTCCCAGGCCGATGTCGGGGCCGAGCTCACCAGCCCGGGTCCGGGGGGAGAACGGGTTGGACAAGGTCCATGCCCCCCTCGAGCCGAAAAGAGAAGGGCCCGGATCCCCCCAATGAAGGTATCAAGGAGGAGATCGAGTGGAAGGAAAAGGGGCCAAGGGGAATCGGCCCCGCCCAAAAGTCACTGCTCCGAGGAGCTCCGGCCCGAACTCTGAGGGGGAGTTAAGGAGGAAAGGTGGAGTTAGCTACCGCCCGATGAGGCGGGCTGAGATCATCTGGGCCAATGCCTGAGACTTTAACAGCCTACTTACCACTCTCTCAAGGTCTGATCTGAAAGTCCCGGACGACCGAGAAGATCGGCTCCCATGGCTCCGCTCCCAAGCAGGGAGATCTCGGGGCCGAATGGATGGACTCCAATGAAGGGGATCTTGACCTCTTAGATGGAGCCAAAAGGAGGGGTGGCTCCAGCCGGAGCCGACAGTGAATGCATGGACTCAGAGGTATCGGCACCAGTGGTGCCAGACCGAACCTGTGACTAAAAGGGTTGGCTCCAGCCGGAGCCGATCTAGGCACAGACAAGGAGCCAGCAGCCAAAGGGTTAGTACTTGGAGCCGACGGTTTTGTTGGTTTCAAGGGCCTCCCGACGAGACTTAGTCGGGAGCCCTCGAGCAACAAAACGATGTAAAACGTGCAAGGGGAAGAAGTGTTATGGCGGCCGCCATAAGACCCAATACTTTCAGGACATACCTGGCCTGAATTTTGTCGCTCTGAAGAAGAACATGGTTTTGAATATCTAAGACCCTTTGATCTGTTAACTTTGCTGAAAGTTGTACGGTGTTCAAGTTGGCACCTATAAAGGTAATAGACTGACAAGGCGACAAGGCAGACTTTTCAAAATTTATAGAGATTCCTAGCCCTCTGCAAATGTGAATGGTGTAAGCTCTGGCTTGAAGAAGTTGATGCCTGGTGGTGGCAGTGAGGAGCCAGTCGTCTAGATATGGAAACACCTGGAATCCTTGCCGTCTCAGGTGAGCCTTAACTGCTGCCATACATTTGGTGAACACTCTGGGGGCTGTAGTGAGACCAAAGGGCAGGGCTCTGAACTGGTAGTGACTGGCCCCCAGCCAAAAGCGGAGAAACCTTCTGGAGCGCCTGTGAATTTTGATGTGATAGTACGCATCCTGAAGGTCCATGGAGCACATCCAATTGTCCTTGCCCAGAAAGGGCAGAATGGACTGTAGCATCACCATCAGGAATCTTGTTCTCTTTACAAACTTGTTTAGTTTGCTGAGATCTAATATTGGTTTCCAGTCCCCTGTCTTTTTCGGTACCAAAAAGAACCTTGAGTAGATTCTGGATCCTAGTTGGTCTGCTGGGACTGGCTGGATGGCTCTTTTTGCTAGCAGTTTTGATATTTCTGATACTGCTAGTTCCCTTAGACCAGGTGGAACATCTGGAAGGGTTCCCTTTTGCTGAATTGGGGTTTGGATAAAGGGAATTTTGTAACCCTCAGATATGATCGACTGTACCCATTTGTCTTGAGTAAGGGAAACCCAGGCTATTGGGTACAGCGACAATGTTCCCCCGACTGCCTCCGAAGGTGGACAATCGGGCAACATCTCAGGGATGCTGGAAGGGTTTGTCAGAGAGAGGCTCCCTGCTACCCTGGTTCTGCAGACCCCCTCTGCCCCTAGGGAGGCATCTGTTGTTGTTACCCCCTCTGCCTCTGGGGGTAAACTGACCTCTTGCATCAGGCGTGACTCCTTCAGATTTGCAGAACCACATTTTCCCACCCTTCTGACCCTTAGGGTATGGTCTTGAAGGGGTGGAGAAACAGACTCCTACGGCAGAAAGAGTCTTGCCATCTTGTTCGCATCTGGTCAAGGTGTCTTTCACTTGAGGTCCGAACAAAGCCAAACCATCAAAAGGGGAATTTGTGAAGGACGCCTTGAAAGGGTCCGCGAAATTACACAGCTGCATCCAGGTGTGACGCTTTAAGGCCACTCCTGGGCCCGCGGCCCTACTCGCTCCATCGGCTGCATATGAAATTAGACGCCTGGAGGAGTTAACAATCGAGTTCAGGGTTCCAAGCTGTGAGTTTATTTTATCCTGGGACCCAGCAGCTGATGGATCCTGTAAGACTTCTCCCAACTCTTTGAGAATATCTCTCTGAAGGCGGGTGAAGTGACACAAGTAATTCAGCGACCGCATGGCAAAGGTCGTTGAAGAAAACATCCGCTTACCGTACCTATCCATGGTCCTAGAATCCTTATTAGGAGGATGGATAGGTACTGAAAGATCAGCTAGTTCCTTCTTGGTGGCTGCAGCCACCACCATGGCATCCGCCGGTACATCTTTTGTTAGGAATTGCTTGTCAACTGGTGCTGTGATGAATTTAGATGGCCTCCGAGGGTGGGTTCCACGAACTGGCCGACCACGCCTTCCGAGCCACTACTTCCATAAGGGGGTCGAAAGGCAGAGACACCCAGGAGGTGGAGGGTCGAGAACCAAACGCCTCCAGGTACTCCTCGAAAGGATTAAGGGAAGACCAGTTCCCCCTCTGCTTTAGGATTTCTAGGATGTCTGAGAAAGAGACATCCTCAGAGGGGGACTTTGGGGATCCCTCTGACTCATCCAAGTCGGTGTCAGATGTAATGGACTCAGGGGAGTCCACATGCTTCCTCTTACATGTCCTCTTACGCGGAGGCTCCGCTGACAGGTCAGGAGAAGCCTAGGAAGAGGATTTCCCAGTGGGGAAATCTGAGGCGTTGGATCTCTGGGTCCGGGAGCAAGAGAGTGGGTAGAGACATCAACAGGCACTGTAGTGGAAGGAGCTGATGGAGCTGACCGCTGACTATGCCCTGGGGCTAGTACGCTCATCACCTCAAAGGCTCCTCTATCAGAAAGGCCAGAGGGCCCCCGCTCCAAAGAGGTAGGAACCCCAGGCCGCACCGACAGGGAAGGCTCCGAGGCCGATGTCGGGGCCGAGCTCACCAGCGCCGACGCTCCGAGAGGGAGAACGGGGTCGGACAATGGTCCGATGCCACTCGGAGCCGACAAGAGAGATCAGGCGCCCGGATCTGTCCAATGAAGGTATCAAGGAGGAGATCGGAGTGGAAGACGAAGGAGCCGAAGGGGGAGGTATTGGCTCCGACGCCACAACAGTCACTGCTCCGAGGAGCTCCGGCTCTGAACTCTGAGGGAGAGTTGAAGGAGGAAAATTAGGTGGAGTCGTAATAGCTATCATCTGATGAGACGGGCTAGAGATCATCTGGGCCAATGCCTGAGACTTTAACAGCCTACTTACCACTCTCTCAAGGTCGTGATCTGAAAGTCTGGACGACCGAGAAGATCGGCTCCGATGGCTCCGCTCCGACAGCAGGGGAGATCTCGGAGCCGAATGGATGGAATCCAATGAAGGGGATCTTGACCTCTTAGATGGAGCCAAAGGAGTCGAGGACACGTCGGCTCCAGCCGGAGCCGACAGTGAATGCATGGACTCAGAGGTATCGGCACCGAGTGGTGCCGAGACCGGAACCTGTGACTCAAAGGGATCGGCTCCAGCTGGAGCCGATCTAGGCACAGACAAGGAGCCAGCAGCCGAAGGCTTAGTACTTGGAGCCGACGGTTTTGCTGGTTTCAAGGGCCTCCCCGACGCAGACTTAGTCGGGGAGCCCTCGGGCTTTAACAAGCCCCTCAGTATAAGTTTGTTCCTGCGCTCCTGCAGGACTCTTGGACTGAATGCATGACATACAGAACAAGAGTCCTGCAGGTGCAGGGGTCCCAGGCAGTAAACACAAGAAGTGAGACGGTCTGTCAGAGACATTTACTGACAGCACGAGTCACACTTCTTAAAGCCTGAGACCTTAGTTTCCTTTGGTTCCTTCAACATAACAGTGTCGAGGGGTCACAAAGGTAAGAGAAAAACACACACACACTCTCAAAAAACTATAAAATAACAATAAAAATGTTAATAAGGATACTGACACACCCAAACACTCCACAGGATCCCTAAGAAAATTTAGGAAAGGGCAGGCTTAAGGCCTAACCTAAGAGTGGAGGGGGAGGGATATAAGGGATAAAAAGGGAAAGTATAAAACAGTAATAGAGTTAAAGGTAGTTGCTAACTATTGAAAAAAAAACAACTGGGTGAAAAATTAACTCAAAAGGGTGACTGAACACTATATATATATATATAAAGACTTACCAGGAGCCGGTAAAAATACGCACCTCGCAAGCGTAACGGCAAATGAGATCTGGGGAGTTATCGCCTAGCATCATGGGATATAGGGTTGCCTCGAGCCGGTAAAATAAGCTCTCGAGCTTTAGTAAGTGGCCGAGTCGGAGCCGAGGATCGGCTCCGAACCCATCCAGCAAGAATGAAGGCGAGATTGACAACTTAACATTCTGGGGTTTAAGTCAGTATCACCTCACGTAAATGACCATGTGGAATTGCATTAAACTTCACCTCCATGTTTGTCGACTGCTGAATATATCAGAAATGATTTTATCAGAGATACTATAGTTTTTCTGACCCAAATGAGTTTTAATTTTGTTTTATATCTTCTTCCACTTCTTTGAGTTTGAGCAACCTTAGAGTTGATTCATATAGCAAGAGATGTTCCTCTGTACCACTCTGATCTCATGGGAGGGGTGTGAATGGAAATGATAAAATCAGCAAGCAAAGGAGAGTAATATTTGTTTGTTTGTGTCTTTCGGCTTTTCCCGGTTAGGGGTCGCCACAGCGGAACTCCGGTCCGCTAGTGATTGGTAGTTGATTTTTACGTGCCGAGTTACCAGCCATGACGCACAACCTTCAACGAAAGTATGCCCATTCACGCATTCCTCCATGCAGATGATGCTCTAGATGAGAAACGAACCAGACAGCGTCTTACTGTGAGGCGACAATGCTACCGCAGTAAGTAAATTCATCCTCAAGCCTTGTTGAGTAGCTTCACAAAGTGGACCCTGTTTTTACAAAATCTCATCAAGACAACACTGATATATATATTATATTTTATATAGCATATATCATGGACAGAAGTAGGTTAAAAATAAAGACGACAGCTGGGTGCTCAAGTCCCAGGCTAAAAAAGTGCACAGTGACAGTGCAGTATCCTCAAGTTAGGAAAGTCAAGGTAACATTCCTACAATGGAGATAAGACAGGCTCCGTGTGAAGATATCCCCCCATTATACAAGGTAGTAGTCCACAAAAAACACAAAAACTGACGGGCCAAAAAATAGCGTGGACTCTTGATGGTAAGAAAGAAATTATTAGATTCTTAACTAGGTACTAGACTAGCTGTCCTTGTAAGCCATTTTAAGACTTGCCAATTTCCTTCAAAGGTGAGAATCAAACCCTGCACCTTGTGTCTGTCAGGTAATTACTTTAACCATTACACCAACCCCCAATCCAAATAAACACCACAGGTTAGTACTAGGCTAACTGCCCTTGTGGGCTTGTTTAAGTCTAGCCAATTACCCCATGTGAGAATCGAATCCTGCATCTTGTGTCTATAAAGTAAATACCTTAACCATTATACCAAACTCCCGCAGTAGTTACAGACAGAAGACATACAAAATGATTAAAAGAGACATTAGAGGAAAGAAAATATGTGCACAAGGAAAACTGTCAAAACACCTCAAATTAAATTTGTCTTTCATGAAAAACATTACAAGAAATGCTGGGCTGTTTGGAAAAAGAAGTGAATAAAGAAATGTGAAAATGTAAAGAAGAACATCTAGAGATTTCTGAAAGGTATAAAAAAGAAATATGGACATGGAAAAGAAAAAAAGATTTAATATGGTGCAAACATTTATGCAAAGGAGAAAGCAAAACTATTCAATAAAGAAGCAGTAAGAAAGATATCTGAAGTCAAATACAAGCAAAGGCATCCAGCTATGGAAAATTTTACAATACAAAAATAAGAAAACAGAGGGGGAAGTAAAAAAGAGATTAGTAATGTAGAAGTTAAGAAATAAAAAAAAAAAAAAAAAAAAAAGAAGTTATGTACCTTAACGTTCCATCTGAGTTGTTGCTCTTCATTTGTCTTCAACCTGTGGGTTACCGGATCCGGCATGGATCTGACTCGGCCGCTTAACCAGCATCTGATCTGAGCTCCAAGCTCCTCCCCTACCCACAATGCCATTCTCCTTCCTCACTCCCTTCAGATCGAGTTTGCTGCCTAACTTAGCATCCCAAAGCGACCCAACACCTTGTCTCATGCTAAATATCTCCATAAGCAGGAAAAAGGAGAATAAGAGGCACCCTTATGGTGACCACATCCTCCACTAGCCAGACCATCACAATCTATTCAAGGCAGGGAGAAGGAGGGAGGGATGGTTGAAGACAAATGAAGAGCAACAACTCAGATGAAACGTTATGTTGAGTACATAACTTCTTTACCTGAAGTTGCTGTCTTCATTTGGTCTTCAACCTGTGGGACAGATTCCCCAGCTACTACACACCTGGGAACCCCTCATGGAAGGATATTTTAGAACATGGCGGACCCAAAGCATACCCTGTCCCTGGATATTATGTCCAGCTTATAATGCGAGATGAAGGTATGTGAAGAAGCCCAAGTAGCCGCAGAGCAGATGTCTTCTAACGATACTCTGGACTAAAAGGCCCCTGAAGTAGCCTTAGATCTAGTGGAATGAACCTTCATATGACCTGGCAGGGATAAACCCCTAGCAGAATACACCAGGTGAATACACTGGGAAATCCAGCGGGCAATGGTGACCTTCGATACTGGTTTCCCTAAAATGGGCTTAGAGTAGGAAATGAAGAATTGGTCAGACTTACAAAAGGATTTAGTCCTGTGCAGGTCAAAACGTAACTGTCTGTGCACATCCAACAAGTACAATTTGTATTCCCCCTTATTTTGAAAATTTGAGAAGAAGACCACAAGATTAATCACCTTATAGGTTCATAGGTTGGTACTAGGCTGTCGGCCCTAGGGCCTATACAAGCCTAGCCATAACAATTCCCTGGCTATTTCTTCCCACAGTGTTTACTTCCCTGGACCCCTGTCTAGCAGAGTGACTGATGTGATCCCCAGGGTGAATTTCCTATCTCCCATTCAATCATGAAGGTTCCTTCTGAAGAGGGCCAAAGAGGCGCTCTGCTTGACATGTATGGGCAAGTTTATTCCAGAGTCTGGGAAGTCTCTGGGTCAGGAACCTATCCCTCCAGCATGTTTTGTTCATTGCGATGATAAGGATTAGATCCCTGAAGTGTCTCTCTCTCTGAGGGATTGGGATTTCTTTAAGTGTAGCATGTCCAACAGCTCTGGGTTTGACATGGCCTTGTATGTTAAGCAGAGATCGCCTCTGAGTAGACGATATGCGACAGAGTATAGGTGGAGTTTTTTCAGATGATCAACATAGGGCATCTGCTTTAGGCCTGTGATTCTTTTAGTGAGGAATTTCTGCAGCTTTTCCAGTTGTTGCAGATTTCTTGAGCGGTACATACCAAATGGGGCATTGTATTCTATAATGGGTCCAATGAGGGATGAGTACAGTGGTACACTGACCTCCTTTTTTCTGTTTTTTCTGGATGAAAAGCCCTTAGTGATGAGGTGTGCCACATAGAAGGATTTCCTGACTGTTGTGGCGATGTGGTTATCGAAGGTGAGACCACTGTCCACCTGTGTCCCTAAGTCTCATCACATTTTTGATGTTTAGTGCACTGCCAACTATGTGGTAATTCATGGGTACATGTTTTTTCCCCAGAGGGGATAACTACATTTCTTGGCATTGAGCTTGAGCCCATGGCTCTGGCACCAAGCATCTGTTTCTGTAAGGCCCTTTTGCAGAATATCCACATCATTTGGGGATTCAATAATGGCTCCCAATTTGCAGTCATCTGTGAACTTTGTTAGCCAAAGTCCCTTAGTGTTGGCCTGTACTTCAGAGAAGTAGATGCCACACAAGAGCGGTCCCAGAACCGAATCCTGAGGTACTCCACTTGTCACTTGTCTAGAGCTGGATTTGGAGTCGGCTACGTTTACAGTGTGGGTTCTGTCAGTAAGCCAGTTGGCAATCTATCGAGTGACGTAGGGATTAATGCCCAGCTTAGTAAGTTTATCTAGGATTCCAAAGTGGGGATGGTGTCAAAGGCGTTGGTGAGGTCCAAATAGGCTGTGTGGACCACCTTACCCTTGTCCACGGCTCTGGAGACTGATTTGAAGAAGTCAGTCAGGTTCAGGAGACAAGATTGGCCCTTCACAAGCCCAAACTGCATCGGGTCCAGTGTTTGAAGGTTGCCAATGTCTTTGTTTATAAGTTCCATGATAATACGTTCCATGGCCTTGCAGATCAGGTTCGGCAGACTGATAGGGTGGTAGTTCCCCGGATCCAAGGTGGATCCCCCCTTGTGGAGTGGGATAAAGTACAGTTGTGTACACTTACCATAAATGTAGATGTTCGAGTGTATTCACTGTTGCAGTCATCACATTTGGGTTATCTGCTTGCAGGTAGCCCTCAGTCGGCCTGATTATCAAAGTCTAGGGTCCAGCGTCAGTCACTGACTCATCTTCCATGACATCAGGGGTATAAAGCATGCAGCCGGCACCTTTACATCACTTTTTCTTGCCCCAGATGTCATGTGCCCCCATAATGGGAAACAATTATATACAAGGTTACACCTCCAACAAAAAGCAAATACACCAGAAAGCTTTAATCATAATAAGCAAGAATAGAGGTATAGTCAATAGAAGTCAGAGGGCTGCAGGGAGGATAACTAGGACTGCAACAGTGCATACACTCGAACATCTACATTTATGGTAAGTGTACACAACTGTACTATGCTCTTCGTGTTTCACTGTTGCAGTCATCACATTTGGGTAGATTCCAAAAGCTAAGGATGGGGGAGGCAATCAGCATTAGGGCCAGCTATAAGGCCCTGCAAGACTGCAGTGGCAAAGCCAGCTCTGGATTTAGAGAAAAATTGGCAAGTGGTAATGCTTGGTGAAGGTATGTACAGAACTCCAGGTAGCAGCTTCTAGGATGTCCCTGGTAGGGACACCTCTGAGAAAGACTGTAGAGGTAGATGCAGCCCTGGTGGAATGAGGTCTTATCCCCTGTGGGGTAGGTTTTCCATGGTGCTTATAGCAGAAATTAATGCAATGGCCTATCCACTTAGAAATGGTTTGCTCTGAGATGGCCTTCCCCTCTGCCCCTGCAGCAAATGCAACCAGCAGCTGTTCAGATTTCCTGAGAGGCTTAGTTCTGTTCAAGTAAAATCTAAGTTGTCTGTGCACATCCAAGGAGTGCAGTATTCATTCCCCTTTGTTCTGTGGATTAGAAAAGAAGGTTGGCAAATGAATGGACTGATTAAGGGCCACACTGGATACCACCTTAGGCATAAAAGAAGGGTTGGTCCTAAGGGAGATCCTGTCCGCATGAAAGATGATGAAAAGCTCCACTGCCATGAGGCCCTGTAATTCAGACACTCTTCTTGCTGAAGTGATGGCGAGAAGGAAGGCTGTTTTCCAAGAAAGGAATTTCAACTCTGCATTTGCAGCTGGCTCAAAGGGAGGCACAGTGAGCTTTTCCAATACAAAGTTAAGGTCCCAGGCTGGAGTAGGGGCTCTCCTGGGTGGTCTTAGGTTTTTGGCCCCTCTGAGGAATTGCTTCAGCAGTGGATGAGAGAAGAGGGGTGGTTCTGTATTATGAGCTGAAATGGCCGAGGCATGAATTTTGATGGAAGAAAAGGAAAGGCCCTTGTGAAGCATCTCACAAGATGGGCTTTCGGATATTGGCAAAGGCTCTTGCTACCCCCATAGTGCCTTTTTTAGGCAAGGCTCAAAAGACAAACCCACCTCCATAGGTATCACAAGGGATAAGAAACTAAGAGTAATGCTACTCAACGCTAGAAGTCTAAACCTCAAGATGCACGCACTCGAAACTCTCCTTAGCATGGAGAACATCGATATCTGTGCAGTAACAGAAACCTGGTTCAGGACTCCGAGAGCACCCCAGCACTACCAGGTTATACCTCATACCATGCTTTTCGCCCCAAAACTTGGACCGAACCACAAAAGGAGGGGAGTATCGATATTCATCAAAGATACCCACACCTCCAGGTTGGTGGCAAAGCACAAAGCATCAGAGACTATCCATGTGCAACTAACAGTGGGTAAAACTGCCTTCCAGTTTATAGCCTGCTACAGACCACCCTCCCAAACCCAGGAACCCCACTGCCTTCCTGAGAACACTGGAAAATATGAATGTCTCTCGAACACTATTATATTGGGTGACTTCAACTACCCAAACATAGATTGGGAGCATTACTCTAGCTCCAACACCCTTGCCCAAAGGTTCCTAGAATTCATAAACTCAAATGCTATGGAACAACTTGTTACCACTCCCACAAGAGGGAAAACATACTGGACCTGATCATCACCAACATGGGGACTCTATGCTCCAGACCAGAAGTGTATCCTCACTGGTAAGATCAGACCATAAACTGATCTCACTGAATATTCACATCCCACCCCACCCCTGCCCAGAAAACCACAGTGAAAAACTTCTATAAAGCAAATTTCACACTCCTCAAAACCGAGGTGGAATCCTTCAAAGCCCTGGGCCTGTGGAACATATGGCCCAGACCGCAGAATCCTTTATAAATGCATTCTATGAACACCTTCAGGAATGCATGGATCATGCAATCCCAAATAAAACCAAGACCCAATCCTCCAAAGGCAGACGACCTGTCTGGTGGACCCCAGCCATAAACAAACTATACAATAGAAGGAGGAAGCTACTACATGATAGAGCAAAATCCCAAAAGGGAAGGCATCTCTGATCAGTATTAGCAAAAACTAAGGGCACTCATAAAATCAAAGGCCAGCTTCAGAGAAAAATTGCACAGGACACTAAGGATAATCACAAGGCTTTCTTTAGTTATGTTAGGAACCTGGGTGGGAATTCCCAGATATGCTCAGAATTAGTCCAAAATGACAAAAATACACTGATCCCACAGACATTGCCAACATCCTAGCTGACAGGTTCAGCAAACTTCTCCCCCCACCAAAAGGGCAAATATCTATCCCAGCAGAGTGCTGCCCCTGACATCTCAGATGCTCAGGTGGGAGCCACCTCTCCAAAGCAAAAACACAGCATCAATGGGACCAGACGGTGTCCCAGGCTGCGCCTTACATGAACTCCAAGAAGAGCTAAACCCAAACATAAAACTACTGTTCAATCTCAGCCTTACTACAGGATATGTACCCAAAGAGTGGCGTGCAGCAACAGTGGTCCCTCTCCACAAAGGTGGTGCCTCAATGGACCCTGGAAACTATCGCCCCATAAGCCTGACTAGCTTGGTCTGCAAAGCTATGGAAAGGATCATCATGGACCTCATAAATAAAGATATTGGGGACCTACAGACACTGGATCCTACCCAGTTTGGCTTTGTTAAGGGCAGATCCTGCCTCTTAAACCTGGTTGACTTCTTTGAAACAGTCACCAAGGCCATTGACGAAGGGAAGGTGGTCCACACAGCCTATCTGGACCTCGCAAAAGCCTTCGATACAATACCCCACTCGGGCATTATAGATAAGCTCACCAACTTAAATATAAACCCCTATGTCACTAGATGGGTTGCAAACTGGCTCAAGGACAGAACCCACATGGTTAGAATTGCTGCAGCCATGTCAGACTCCAAACCAGTTACAAGTGGCGTCCCACAAGGCTCAGTCCTGGGACCTCTCTTGTTTGGTATATATTTCTCGGAGGTACAGGCCAACACAGAAGGACTGTGGCTGACCAAGTTCGCAGATGACTGCAAACTGGGCCATAATCGACTCTCCAGCCGACACAAGCATCCTCCAAAAGGGCCTCATAGAAACAGACAACTGGTGCCAGAGCCATGGCCTCAAGCTAAACGCCAAAAGTGTATAGTCATCCCTTTGGCAAAACAAAGTGCCCACAAATTACCACATAGGTGGTAATCCATTAAGTACAGAAGAAGTAATTAGGGACCTGGGGACCCAAGTTGATAGCAATCTCTCATTTGACAACCACGTGGTCAAAGTGGTTAGAAAAACATTTTATATAGCCCACCTAATCATGAAGGGATTCACATCTAGATTAGGGGAGGTCATCGTGCCTCTTTACTCATCCCTCATCAGGCCCATAATCGAGTACAATGCCCCTTTGGGATGTACCTTACCAAACACCTGCAGCAACTGGAAAGACCCCAAAAGTACCTCACCAAGAGGATCAAAGGGCTCAAACAGATGCCATATGCTGCCCGGTTAAAGAAACTCCAGCTCTACTCAGTGGCATACTGCCTGCTCAGAGGTAACCTGTGCCTGACGTATAAGGCCATGTCCAACCCGAATTAAGGGACATGCTGCACCTCAAAAATCCAAATCCCATCGAGCTACACGCTCGAGAGACTTGAACCTCAGCACTGAAATAAATAGGACATGCTGGAGGGACAGATTCATAACCCAGAGGCTCCCTTCACTATGGAATAAAATCCCAGTCCAGGTTAGGCAGAGTCCCTCATTGACTCTCTTCAAGAGGAATCTTGATGAGTTGATGGGAGATCATAGGTTTACCCCGGGTATCACTTCTGTGTCACTGTTAGACAGAGGCACAGTATACTAACCTCGAAAAAGGGCATAGCAAAATTAATTTAAAATGGGTGGCGAAAGCCAAACATACTCTGGCTAGGCTTATAAATGCCCTAGGGCAGATAGCCTAGTATGAACCTATGAACCTATGAGGTAAATTGGGCACTGTAGTGTCCATCCCCTGAGTTTGGCTCCAGGAACAGAATCTTTTCCATTTTTCAGCATAAGATTTTCTAGTACTAGGCCTCCTTGCCTCCAGAATGACATCCATCACTTGCTTACTGAGGAATGATAATGGAGAGATCAGGTAATTAGCCAGGCTGCAAGGTTCAGGGTTTGAAGGTGTGGGTGCAGAATCTGGCCCTCCTGCTGAGACAGCAGGGCAGGGATCTGAGGCAGATGCCATGGTTCTAGCAGTGACACACTGTGCAAGAGGGGGTACCAGTGTTGGCGTGGCCAGTCTGGTGTGATCAGTATTGTCCTTGGTTTGTCCTGTTTGATCTTTAGTAGCACTATGGAAAGGACAGGCAGAGGGGGAAAGGCATAAACTTTTTTTCCAGGTGAAGGACAGGGCATCCACTTTCCAAGCTTGTCTGTGGGGAGTCCTTGTGCAGAATTTGTCCAATTGGTAGTTCTGAGGGGAGGCAAACAGGTCTGTCTTTGGGCTCCCCCATTTGTTTCTCAACATGTTGAATATCTTTGGTTCCAGTTTCCACTCATGTGGGTCCATGAGATTTCTGCTTAGGTCATCTGCCAGTGTATTTAACTTGCCTGGCAGGAATTGAGCTTGTAGTTGCACTTGGTAGTTCAAGGCTGTGTTCCACAGAGCCATAGCTAGTCTGCAGAGAGGGTACGAGTGGGTTCCTTCCTGCTTGTTTATATACCACATAACCGTGGTGTTGTCCGTCTTTACCAATAATTGTCCTGGAAGAATGTGGTCCTTGATGGCTGTCACAGCATTCTGTACAGCTAACATTTCTTTTTGGTTGATATGCAGGTGCATTTGACTCTGGTTCCATTTGCCCTGAATGCACTGCCCTGCCAAGTGAGCCCCCCATGCATAGTCTGATGCGTCTGTTGTTAGGTTTTGGACAGCAGGGGGTAAAGTGAATGGCAGTCCCTTGTTTTGGTGACAGGCCTCTGCCCACCAAAGGAACTATCTTTAGACAAGGTATGATAGGAATCACTGATTCTAGGTCCTGAGAATGTTGACACCATAGGCTTTTTAGATACCATTGTAGTTTCCTCATATGCAGTCTTGCATATGGAATTAGCAGAATGCAAGAGGCCATGAACCCCAGAGCTTGCAGAATTTTCCTTGCAGATAGCTTTGTGGCCAGTAGTTTGAAGCAGGCTGTCAAATGAACCTGTTTCTCTGGCGTGAGGTAGGCCATCTGGGAAGTTGTATTCAAGCTTGCTCCCAGGAATACAATTTGTTGGCAGGGTACTAGATGTGATTTCTTTTCGTTTATAGTGTACCCCAGAGAAGTCAGTAATTTCCTCACAAATGCCAGATGATTTAATAGTATGTCCTGGCTTTCTGCCTGAATTAGACAATCGTCCAAGTATGGGTATATTTGAATATTTCTTTGCCTGCGAAATGCAATGACAGGAGCTAGGCACTTTGTGAATACCCTGGGCGTAGTAGATAAGCCATAAGGGCAGTGCAGAGAACTGATGGTGCATGTAGCCTGCTCTGAAGCATAGGTATCTTCTGCAAGATTCCCTTATTGGGATGTGCAGGTAGGCTTCCTTTAAATCCAGTGTTGCCAACCAGGCATTTTTGCCTAGCATAGGAACCAGCTGATGCAGAGTTAGCATTTTGAATTTTTGGATTTCCGAAAAGGTGTTGAGGATAGACCGGTCCAGGATAGGATGCCAGGAATTGTCTTTTCTGGGTACCAGGAAAAGTTGTGAGTAGAAGCCTTGCCCCCATTCTTCTTCTGGGACAGGTTGAATAGCCCTGATGTTTAGAAGAGAGAGAACTTGGTTTTAAGCCTCTGCCCACTTAGGGGGTAGGTCTGGCCAACCGTTTGGGGTTGGTAAGGAGTGGAAGTGGAATCTGTATCCTTGGGAAACTATATTTAAAACCCATTTGTCTTGGGTAATGAGTTTTTTGCATGCAGGGCGATCTTTCCCCCCTAAAGGAACAGTCAGGTGAGCAGGGCATGAAAAGTTTAAAGTTAAGTCATTGTGACAGTTTACCATAAAGGGGTGTCTTACTACTCCCAGCTTTGGAAGTGGGAGCCCCTCACTGCTTAGGCCTGTGAGTACCTTGGGACTGAAGCCTGGGTGTTCTGCTGGTTCTGGGTTTGGACTGAGAAGGCCTTAAAGATGCATGAAAGGACCAATTCTTAGGTGGTCAATGCCTACTAAATCAGGGAGGCTGAACTTTCAGGAAATCTTTAACAGTTTGCATAGCTTTAGCTTTTTCCTCCATCTTTTTAAGTACGTCTTCTGCTTTGTTGCCAAAAAGGCAGTCTTGGTTTAAGGGAGCATCCAGTAATTTAGTTTTAACATGATCTGGTAAAGATTGCTCCTTAAGCCAAGCATGCCTTCTAAGTATAGACCCACTGACAGCAGCCCTGCAAGATGCCTCTAATGAATCAAAACCACAATGCAAAGTATGCTTTCCAACCTGCTCAGTAGAATGCATTAAATCTTATAATTCCTTACTTTCAGCACAGTCAGGAAACAACATAATTTTCTGTTTAAGCAGTCCAATAATATGATGCTGATACATTAACATATGAAACTGGCATTTTAAGGCCCTAATGGCCAAAGTAGCAGAAGAGTATACCTTCTTACCCCATCTATCCAGGACCCTAAAATCTCTATCAGAGGGGGTAGGGTTTTTGGCAGTAGTAGCTTTAATGCCTTTGGGCCCCTGTGAAATGGTCTCAGGATCCACAGTAGGATTCTTAAAGAGGAACATGTGAGAGTCAGGTACCCTGTAATACCTGTCAAGTTTTCTGGGAGCCAGAGGTAAAGAATCAGGGGCCGGGCTAGATTCCGAAAAGGCATCATCTACAATGTCCAGTACAGGAGGGATGGCTAAAGGCCTGTGTTGAGGTTGTTGTTGTTGCTGTTGTTGTGTCTTTCGGCTTTTCCCAGTTAGGGGTCGCCACAGCGGAACTCCGGTCCGCTAATGATTGGCAGTTGATTTTTACGTGCTGAGTTGCCAGCCCTAATGCATAACCTTCAACGAAGGTACGCCCATTCACGCATGTCTCCACGCAGAAGACACTCTAGCTGAGAGTCGAACCGGTCAGCGTCATACTGTGAGGCGACAACGCTACCGCAGCACCACCACCGCGGGTAAAGGCCTGTGTTGAGGTAGGAGTAGGAATTCCCTAAACCTCTTTTTGGAGTCAGAGTAATCCTGGCTTTCCCAGCAGAAATGCTCCCTAAGATTATGCAAGTTTTCACCAAAAGAGAAATCCTCTGGAGGGGAAGCAGAGGGAATGGAGTCCTCTGCATCAGAATCCTCATAGGTAGATAAGGGGAACTCCTGGTCATCAGAGAAAACAGAAATTTCAGAATCCTGATCTGAAGAATCAGAAGGAAAATCAGTCCTAGGTCTCTTAAGAGGGAGAAGGGTGGCTTCTCCTGATTAGAGTAATAAGGTGTTCAGCCATTCTTATTATTTGTTTTTTTAGGCATAGGGGCCTGACCATGTGGTCTGGGCGTCGTTTTTCTAGGCATGGATCTAGTTTTAGGCCTTGAAGAAGAAGATGGCGTCGGTTTAATATGCAAGTCAGTAGGCTTGAATACACCCTCAGAAGCTGGTGCCTGCACAGCGGCTCCGAACCCATCCAAGGTAGAGACATCCGCAGGTTCCACAGTTGAAGAAGCATCTCGCAGCATACCAGACTCCGAATGGGTCTCAGTAGAGGCCTGCAAATCTGAAGTAGCGGGTATCAGGGGCTGCAAAAGCGCCTCATTGAGTACGGGCGAACTGGCGACTAGTTTAGGAGAAGTGTCGTCGGCAGCTTTGGACCTATGCAGTCTGTCTCTATCTTTATCTTTGCTTTTTTTCGGAATGTCGGTAGTCGGGTGGCTTACCAAAGCCATTTCTGGATAATTGAACAGAGTACCAAAATACTTAGATGCGAAAATGAACCGACGACGAATATTTCGAGGTTTGAATAAGGCACAAAACAGACAGCAAGGTACGTCGCGGTCTGGGCCTAGGCAAGGAATGCAGTACAAATGAAAATCTTTATGAGGTATTTGCTTTTCACGCGAAATACAATTGTTAACTTTTACTGACATCGGTTTAGAGCAAGAAAAAGGATCCCCAATGGGGTACTTAGCTTAGCTGAAGACTTTGGATCTGAAACTCGAAAATGAAAATTTTAGGAGTCGGCTGACCAGCACTTGCGAACTGCTTCTGCTTCGGGCACCACACAGCAAGAAAGACTGATGTAATGGCGTCGGCTGCATACTTTATACCCCTGACAACCTGACATCATGGAAGATGAGACAGCAACCGACGTAGGACCCAAAACTTTGATAATCAAGCCGACTGAGGGCTACCTGCAAGCAGATAACCCAAATGTGATGACTGTAACAGTGAAACATGAAGAAAATCTGTAGCTGTGCGCCACTCAGTGGGCACGAAGCCTGAGATGAGGCTATATTTAAACATGACACTTAGGTGAGGTGCCAGTTCATTTTGTAGTTCATGCAGTATACAGCCCGGGATGTCATCTGGTCCCATGGATGCTGTATTCTTAGCTTAGGAGAGTGCATTTTGTACCTTTGTGGCCCTTATTACCAGAATTTGGCAATCTTTTGGTATTGAGCTGGACCCTTTAGGGGGTGAGGGGGGGTGAAGTTTGCACTGAATTGATCTGCCAGGATATTGGCAATATCCTTGGGATCAGTACACTTAATACCATTCTGTTGTAGCTCAGAGCAGATCTGAGCATTGCCATTTAGATTCTTGACATAGCTATAGAATGCCTTGTGGTTGTCTTTGGAATCTTTGTAATTTTATTTTCTTAACTAGCTTTGGAGGATTTTATGAGGGATCTCAGCTTCTTACTGAGGCTGTTAAGGGAGTTTTTTGTATCCTGGGATTTTCCTCTTTTTTGCAACAGTTTCTTCCTTTTTGTTGTAAAGATTGTTTATGGCAAAGGACCACCAGATTGGCTTCCTTTTTTTTGGAGGAGAGCATCTTGGTTCTGTTGGGGATGGCACGATTCAAGCACAAGTGGATGTGCCCGTAGAGTGCCTTATTGTAGGATTCAGCAGTCAAACTTTCAGTTCTCGTCTGCATGGGTGTCATGAAGTTTGTCACGTTTGACTTGAGTAGCATGAAGTTGGCTATGGAGAAGTTTTTTACGAAGGTTTCCCTACGG